>NC_142200.1:45551862-45554362 GCF_049639895.1 Pseudopodoces humilis
AATACCTTGGCCCAAGACCCTGTGCCTTGAAGCTGCTGAAAACTTCAGTTTCTAAAACCACACATGTGTGCACAGGGGTTTAGCAGCGTAACAACTTGCGAGATCAAGGCCCAAGGTGGGAGAACCTCATGTGACAGCATTCATTGAGCAGAGAGTCACACTGCTGAGGTTAAAAAAAGGGGCTTGTAACTGCATCATGAAACATCTCCTATGAGCTTACAAAGTGGGGTAAAGGATAGTAGGGCACTGAATGCAAAAAAAACCCAAAAGAACCAAAAAAACACCACCAACCAAAAAAACCCAACAAAGTTTCAAAGGAACATTGGGAAAATTATTTTTTTTTATTCTTAAAAACACAATGTGAGGACAGAAAAATGAGACCTGTTTAACTTATGGAAAAAAAGTCTGAGTGGGGATTTAAGAGAGACGGATTATATTCCTAAAAGGAAATAGGTTTGATGCCAGTCAGCCTTTTGAAGTAGCAAGTAATTTGAAAACAAAGGGTTCATGACTGAGGCTCTGACTGGACTACAGCAGACAAACAGCTTAGGAGAGAATATTTTTTATAAAAAAGGGCGGATGGAATATGGAGCTCTCTGCCAAAGTCAGCAGTGGAAATAAGCAGAGGGAGTTGGACACATTTTTGGAAAAGAAGGGAGTACTGGGGTACCGCCACAAGCTATGCTATGGGAGCCAAGGTTAGGAAATGTAGTTCAATTTGTGCATGCTCTGTTTATGGTAGAAATATGGAGCCTTCATAAGTTTTTCACCTGGCCTTTCATTTTTCCATATATGCCAGCATACTCTTACTGCTGTATATGAATAAAATATTTTTTTAATATCTTGCTTCTTTTTAGACAGTAGTCTGCAGCAGCATCTGTGAGAGCAAGGTGAAACATAATGTAGATTTCAGTTACTACTGTGTAGTATTCAGAAAAAATTCTTAGCTATATGACATTGATGGATTTTTTTTGTACATTAAGGTGTAACAGCTTGATAGTAAATGCCATCAAAACCCACTGTTGCAAGAATGCCAGTGTCATTCTTCTTTCATTTTCACAATAGGTTTAATTATTTGCTGGATTTTAATACCCGTTGGTCATTCTTAACATCATTGAATTAACACCGAATCCTATATTGGTAAAAAGCCTTATGGTGCCCCACTTTATTATAATAGTGCAATACAGATTAAAATTGCATCTGTTGAGATTACATTGTGTGTTTGGATTATGGGAGACAGAAGCACAATAATCTCTGCTGAATATAACTATTGAAGCCAATAACCTGTAACCAATCACATAGTTCTTCTGTTGAAAAATGTGAGCTAGAAAGGATTACATCTTGGAAAAGATCATAAATCTGTCACCACTAATGTAATCTTTACAGGAGCTTTGTAACCAGTTAGCAACTAAAAGAGATCATTACTTCTTTTGCTATAATTACAATCATAACACATATTTGATATTTTATAACTTTCTTTGTTCAGCAGCAAATGCATTATAAAGTGTACAGCATTAATAAATAGAGGCATAATGAATGTGACTAATTGATTTTGGCAGTCAAAGACTGGCATACTTTTTATACAATAGGGAATCCATTCAAAGAAGCTTAACTGCTATTGAGTGTGAGCCTTCAATGTAATAATGGGACCTAATTTGGATTCTGTTGTATGAGGTGAGTAAAGCAGTACAAGTTAATACTATATACAGCAGTGTAGTTCAGCGTGTAATATACACTTGCATGTAGTGATTCTTCGTTCCACTGCTATAAACCTCTATATCCCAGCTCACACATGTGCTGCAATATTTTAGTAAGCACTCCTATCTGTTTACGTGTCAGAAACTCTGAATGGAGAAACTTTGTATCTTTTATGGAAGGGGGCATATTTAAAATACTCCTTTATTTTTTCAGTCTGACTGGGTACTACTTTTTGTCCTCATCCCTTTAGTGCTGGGCTCAGATTTTCCCTGCATGTGAAATCCATAGATAGCAATGAAAGTGCTGGGAGACAGCACAAAAAGATTAAATTGTATGCCCAAGTGCAACAGCATAGCCTTTTAGCAGGTGTTTAGTGAAAAATTAATTCCTTGAAATTCCAAGGGAGAAGCCTGAGGGTTTATGAATAGTATGACCAGTCTTACAATCAAGACTTTGGATGGATATAAAAACTGATTTTGTATTCTTTACAAAATCTCTGTAAAATAAATATATAATGAGAAAGCTAGTTAATTGTGGACATGACAGTGACAAAGCCAATAAAACCTTGCACCCCCATAAATCCTATCATAATTCCTGTCCTTAGGTTCATCCATGCAGTAAAGACTGTGGGGTTTTGTGTGGATTTTTTGTTGGTTTGGGTTGGGCTCAGTGGGTTGGTTTGTTGTTGTTGAGGGGGGTGTTTGTTTATTTGTTTTAATGTGACTCTTAATGTCACTTGGTGAGGTAGGGAAGGAACAGGCAGTGAGAGGAATAAGAATAAAATAGATGAGCTTTCTGCAGC
>NC_142200.1:45559362-45669362 GCF_049639895.1 Pseudopodoces humilis
AGGGATGTGATAGAGGTTGTGTCAAGCTGTTAAACGCGCACACAAATGCTTGGAGTGGACATTTGCCGGCAGTTTCTGCTATTTTTTAAGAAGGTCCTTTTACTGGGGCTGGGCTTTTGCATTGTGCTTGGAATAGCTTTGTGACAGTGCCCTTGCCTCCCCCTCCCCCCTGCCCCAGTTTTATTTTTTTTCCAAACCGTGTGTGTTTGTGCTGGAACTCGATGGGTCGAGCGGTGGCTGGAATGATGGCTGCAGAAGCTTTTGGAGGATTTCAGCCAATTAAAAATACAGAGTGGTTCTTTTTGGTGTCGTTTGGCAGAAAACTGCGAAATGGTGTTGCATGATAAGGAAGAGCCTTGGGTATGCAGTGTTTCTTGTGCACATGTGTTAGAATCACCGCAACTCATAAATTCAAATTACTTTTAAAAGCTGGCCATGATACATTTCCTCATTAACCATATGGAAAATGGCACTCAGGAATTTTCTACAGTGCACTTTCAAAGAAAGAATCCAATTGCAGGCAGACATTCCTTACTACAGTGTTTATGCAGCTGTACTTGTGATTAAATTACACCAGCCCTGGCCCACATGTAGCCACAGATCCTATTAGTTTGAGTACAAAGCACCTTGTAAGAGTATGAGAACTCTCCTTGTGATGTTTTTTGGCCTCTTGGCCACTGTATCGAGCAAGCATCAAAAGTCATGCATGTGCTTAGAGGTCTCTGGAGGAGGAGCGGTGGGACAGAGCAGTGCCGCTCACACGGCACGAGGAACTTTGACAGCCTACCAGGAGGGATTGTGGGATTGCTGCTGTCAGCAGTTCCAACAGTGCAAACAGTATGAAGAAGCTTCCACAGGGATTGAATTACTGAAGACTTCTGCTCCGTGTTTTTTGGTATAATTGAGAGCACAGAGGGAGCTTGATTTCTCTGTCTTATGATTTGAAGGTGAAGACAAGAGCCTGCAGGGCTCTGTCAGAGTTATGGGCATGCTCAACACAGACTTCAAAAAATCTAATTCCCATAAAACCTTACAAGGCTGAATTGCTTACCTGAATATAAAAGATTTACTTTCACTGAATCATTTAACACACAACCATATTAATTGCATTCTGAGATGGAAAAAATGATAATGGAATAAATCATAATGTGGAAATATCTTAACACTAGAATTCGCTTACATTTTTTAATGCAGTGCAAGGATTTTGTGCAAAATACAGGAAAATATATATTCTCTTTAACATGTGTATACATTGTGACTATCCTCACAATAGCCCTTGGAAAGCTGAATTAACAAATTCCCACAGTAGCACCAGAAAGAGAGGAGATGGGGCCACATCTTTATGTACAACGTTAAGCGCTGTACATAATTTAATCACATTAATTTAAAGCAGGGAGAGTGGGGGTTAGAGATGCTTTAACTAATCTTTTTACACCCAATTTGGCCTTATCTGTGACCAGAGTGTTTTAAGCCAGGAGTAGCATTCGGTTGTCCCCAAGTGTGAGAGTGCGAGAGAGGGAGAGACCCAGGTTTCGAGACTTACATGCCTGACAGCATTTCCAGCTCCCCGCTCCCTTTGTAAGCACACCTTGACCTGAATGTTTCCCTTTTATGAGGGGAAGCGAAGCACAACAGGTATGTTTTCTCCCAGATGAGAAGAAATCCTCCTGGGGTGTGTCCTGGAACAAAGGAGATGAACCTAGCCCACCCCAGCTCATTTCTGAATTAGGCTGATACGATACTACAGACAGATCAGTGCTGATCTCCCTGCACTCCCCCTCCCTCCCCAGTCTTTGTTTTGTGCTACCAAGTAAATATGCAACCAAACTCAATGTAAATCATAACCCGCATGGAGCCACAGCTTGCCATCCAGACCCAGAATCCTACAGAGGTTTGTGAGGTGGAAAGACTGTGTCTTTCACACAAAGCGATGGCTATGCTCACTCCCATCCTTCTTTTACTTTCTGCTTAACCCTTTAGGCTGTGGCTGATGCCCTTCTTAACATCCTCCACCCGAGTGGTTTTCTCCTTTTTCATTTTTGTCTTTCTCCCTCTGTTTTTTTTTCCCCTTAAGTCTGACCTCAGCATCTGAAACCAAATAAGCACGCTGCAGGTGGAATGAAAGCTGCAAATGCATTTTCTCATTTAATCCATGTGCTTGATATTAACTGTTGAAGTTTCAGATACAAAGGAATTGTTACAACAAGCATAAAGCTGATAACCTTTTGAAGAAATAGATGAATACAACCGGAAAACAGGGCCAAATATTTTTCTGTGAGAAAAAGGGAGAAAATGTTGAATGCTGTTCAGCCCCACATGATTTCCATTCCTGCCCTCCTGCTCAATCTTGACACAGCCCTGTATTATGCACTGTCAGGTTCACCAGTGAGGGTCTCCTCTCTGCCCATCTTTTGGGGAGAAAGGCACTCTGCTGGGCTGCTGAAAAATTAGTTAACTTTTCCCACCCCTCTTCAAGGACAAATCATGCCTCAGCTTCTGATGGGTTCCCCAGACTCAGAGGTGTGGCGTTACTAACTCATGACCCTTCCATGATGGGCACATCTCCACCCTTAGCCTACTTTCAGATTCCTTTTGTACTCATCTCCAGAACTCTAGGTTAAAGATATCGTTACCTATAGCTGACAAATGGACACTATGTGGATGGTATTACCCCGGGCACTCTGTTCCAAATGCATTGTGTCTAACAACAAAACCCCCCGTGAAACTCATAAAATTACCAATTTCACAGTTGACTTTCTTCCTGCTCTGCTCTGTAGCCTTCATACTCCTGGCCTGTCTCCACACACTGCAGGAGATGATGTCGGACCAAACCAGCAATGCTGCATTAAAAAGGTTCTTGATATAAACAAGATCTATCTTGGTACTGATTAAAACATCTGTAGATTTTTGCCTTATCTGGATAAATCCTTCTGATGTGCATCATCTGCCATTATGCAGTAACAATTACCATGGTGTCCAAAGAGGGGGTTTATAGAGGCTGATTTTTGATTCCACCCCTGTACACTGTACACTCATGTACACAAAGTGCGGTATTGCCTTGCGCGGGTTACGTGTGAAGAATTACATCAATGGCCATACTGGGGTTTGGCCTTTCCTGCTCTTTGGCATAGTTGGAGGTGTAAACAGCGTTACTGGCTGCTGTAGTTCTCACCTGGAATCTCAGCATGTTGCAAAAAAATGAATTAAATCTCACAACAGGGCCCCGAGGACTCTTATTTAAACAAAAGGGGGCTGCAAGAGCAGGAAGAAGAAAGGCTTTTCCATGTTGGAAGTTGTTGCAAAAGATTGGAGGGTGTAAATTTTTAGGGTGTTAAGTATGATTTTACCCTGTCTTTCCCTGTGGATGCTCCTGGGGCACAGGGCTGGCTGGCAGTGTAGAGAGCTAATGGGCAGCAACTGCCTCTAAGGGCATCCAAACAGGGGGTTGGTGTATTGGGAAGTTGCAGCCTGGGATATTTGGCTGGTAGTTTCCCTGTGGTGACAAGCCCAAGATGATATAAGAAATCACACAGTGAACCATCCAGGCCAGTTTAGAGTCTTGAAGTTGGGTTTGCTGATTCTGTTTTCTGCTTCCTGTATCTTTTCCAGAGTAGTAAAGGGCTTTTTGCTGTCTACTGTATTAATAGTTTTCATATCTTTCCTGACTACCAGGCTTGCCCTGGGATGTTGAGTTTTCACAACTGGCTGTTACTCTGATGATGTACTGTATTACCTACTTACCTACATCTGTCCAGTGTATTTTTTTTCCGCGTCCAACTTTTAAGGAAGAGGAGCAGAAGTATCCTGCCATACTGTTCTCCTCAAATAGTCTTTGGTGGCTTTTCTACAGGGCAGTTTAAATGTCACAGGTGGCTTCACTATGAGTTCTCCTGGTTTTGCCAGTCTTTTTAAAGACTACTTCATTGAGGATGTGTCTAGTCTACTAAACTTTCTTTCCCTTTTAGCATTGCAGATTCTCTCTTCCCAAAGGATGTCCTCAGTTACATTTTTGCCCTTGTGTAGGCTTCCCTTACCTTGCCCTTCGCCGTCTCTGTCCTCAACATGCACCTTCCCAGTGCCACCTACTGTCTTTCAAAATAATTTTATATTTCAAGTGGGTCTCCTTCCTACAAATTCCTCCCCTTTTCTAGCTTTGATCTCCCTATTGTTCTCAACACGGTCTTCTGAGAAATCCTTACTTGTTCATCTAATTTGGAGAGTAAGCTCCACAGTAGAGGGAACTTGGTATTGAAGTACTGGTAAAATACAAGCCATCAGTAATCATGTGGGGGCTGGCACTGACTTCCACTGCAACTAGACAGAAACAAGAGTTAGCAAGTGAGTAGTTGTTCCCTTTACACAGTATCTGGCCATAAAGAATGCATCAGGCACTAAGCATAACAGAGTGCAGGCCCTGAGCAGCATTATCACAGGTCCCCAATAAGCTTGGTGCTTGTAGATTTTGTGATAGAATCCAACAGTCTTTAGCCATTTTTCACAAATTACTTTGCTGGTACCACAAATACTGTGAAAAGCTTGAGCAATGCAACATTTCATGTCAAACCCACCTCTTTCTTCCATTGCTCCAGCCATTCCATAGCACACAAAGAACTGCCTATAGCTCTCTGCTCTGCACTCATAAATAACAGAAATTGCCATATTTTTATAAATTTGGAATTAACATGAGCTGTTATGTAGCAGTTTCCCCAAAAGTGACTTTTAGTCCACCCAGAGTCTCCTGTTTAATGGCACTATAACTTGCCTAAAATATTTCCAGGGCTGTCTTCAAGAAACTAGGTGGCATGAGGAAATCCCTCACCACTGAAATGGGATTAAGAGCAAAGTGGGTTAAACAACAGAGTACTGACACAGGTTCATTTAGTTACCATCACAAGATCTGGCCACAAATATATTGTGCATTACTCTACCGTGAGTTATCATGGCTCTGACCCCTCTCGGGAGATCCCCATGCCACCACTGTATTAACGACTGCATCTGCTTCAGAATAACCTTATTAGCTTGCCACAGCTGAGCCAGTAATCTCATAGGATTTTTGTCCCAGTCCCTTGTGGGGTGTGATTCTCTTCTCCTTGAATCCAGTTTGATGCCCAAAATTTAATAAGTTTTCTTGGACCCTCTGCTCTCCCTCCCCCTCCCCTTTTATCATCTGCTGTAGGGACCATGAAATCCCCAGTAACCTCCCCAAATGCCATCAATAACTCCTGAAATGCCATGATGTTTGGTGCTTCCTTAGACAAAAAGCTATGTTAATTAGGTAGGAGGAATTTTTTGTCCCTCTATTTGATCAAGATTTTTGCCTACGCATCTTGTACCAAGCACCTCCAGTGACCGGTGCAAAGCTACAGAACCCTTACACGTACCTTTATCTATGTAAATGTTGCCCTCCAGTCTGAAACCTTTAAGTGGCAAGTGAAATCTATCATGGTGTTCTCATAACATGTGAGCAGCTCTGTGTGTGATGGGGAGGGGGGGTGTGGGTTTTTCTGTATGTGTGTGTGTGTGTCTCTCTCTCCTTCCCATCTGACTGAACCCTCAGACTGCTATTCCTTGTAATCTGCATCACTTGATCGAGAGGCACAAACGATACTGCACACAGCAAGGTGTCTATATAATCATTAACTCTCTCGCCCTCTGGATAGGACAAATGATATACAAGCCTAAACTCGCCAGGGGTCTTCTTTGGGACTGTGTCCTGGGGGAATCTTCTCCTATGAGTTAATGGAGTATTCCTAAATGGGCTGACTGCTTTCCTTCTGTGTGCCAGTTCTTTCCCAACTTTCCTTTCACAACCTCTGGCATCAAAAGCAAAGATAACGCATTCATAGCATGTGCTTTTTTTCAAGATCCATGCAAGGAATAGCAAAGCCATTAACAAACCCTTTGAATAGAAAAATCTGCTGTAACATGATCTGCAGTAGGCAAACATTTAACCACAACAGTGTTTAGATTATCCTTGCCAGGACGGAATAAACGCCTTTTAATTCTCTCTTGAACAATCCTTGACTTCTTTCTCTTTCCCCCTCTCTCTCTTTTGTTTTATTTTTACTGTGTTGGCCTATTTCTGGTAGAATTCTTCCACATCATTGTGGGTTACACTTGTTTTTACTGCACAGCTGCCTTCCCATCTGAACTGACTTTGGCTTGCTCGACTTCCAGCCTGTAATGTTTGTAGCTTTTGAGGCTGATATTAGGAGGAGAATCTGACAAGTCCATGGGTAAAATGGAAAGGGCACCTGGCGGGGAGTTTGGAGCTGTTCCTAGCCTACTACCTGCTTTTTTACCTTGGATGAGTTACGGTACCCTGGTGGTTATAGTTCCCTCTCTGTAAAATGATTACTGTGATATTTAAATTCTGGTTGTAAGGAGCTTTGAGATGCGCAGCTGTAAACACTGTCTAAATGCTGTTAAAATTGAACTGGCCTCCTTGGCTCAATGACTAGCTTTAAGTTGTTTAGACCAATACTATTACAGCCTGTTGTCATGTCCCATCACCCTGAAGAATGCTCACCATCATTCCAGGGCTACTCTCCCAAGAGCGCTAAGGGAAACACTTGAAGAGGGTCTATAGCAAGTGGTGCTGCTGCCCTGCCATCACCACTTCACTTATGCTCCTTTTCTGTTCCCTTTTCTGTCTCAAAGTCCTGTTTGGCAGGGTTGGGATGGAATACATCTTACCAGCTCTCTGTGACAGGGTATCCTCCTTTGCTACAGCTGTCAGGTGTGCATTTAATAAGGATGGGAGAACCCCTGAATGTCATCTTGACACTCATAAACTGTGTTTGAGCTAAGACACTGTGTATTCTGTTTGGTTCTGGAAAAAACAGTGTTTAGGCAATCAAGCAGGAAAACAGTATAATGAATTAAATATATTTATTTCCTGTTAATAATAATGAAATATGCTTTTTTTCCCATCACTGGAAGGCTTCTCACCCTTGATAATATTCATCCTCTCTCTTTTCTCTGTGTACACTATCTGTCTCTTGCTGCTTTTTTGTTTTTCTTGACCACTTTATCCAGAATTTATGTATTGCTTCCTTACTTTGTGTTTTCTTGCTTGCTTGTTTTTCTCACTGGCACAGATAGAGGGTTACCAGGTATTGCTTTAGCTTGTTTTCCTTTTTTTTTTTTTTTTTCCTCATTATTCTTCCTTTTCTCATCAATTTTATCTGCCAGTTTTTTCCCTCTTTGCATATTTTCTCCTCTGGTGATCCCATCTTCTTTCCCCAGAATAACCAACCTCTTCCTTTTATTTTTGTCTACCTTTCATTCTCTTGATTACTCTTTCCAAAGGTTGATGAATCTAGCTTGCTCTTGAAATATTTAAATATTTAATAACAGGATGACAGCTATTCCCAAGACACTTGTGTCAGCGGACAGACAAGAACCCCCTACCCTTCCAGTCTCCCAGCAGGCCTTTTATGCACTAACATATACCCAGGAAACAGGATTGCTGAGGGGAAGGAAAGGTTGCAGTTGAAATTAAGTCCCCTTGAGCCATCTCTAATTCCTAGTCGGCTGAATGAAAATATTCAGACATGTAATTCCTTCAGCGCCTTTGTTGCAGGTGATAGTAGAGGCTCTTCCTTTGTGCCTAAGTGCCTCTTTTCTCTTCATGACTGATCTGGCCCTGTTACTAGCACACATGAGAGAGAGCTAAGGTTATTCTGTGCTTTGTTCCCTTGAGCTTTTTGACCTCACATAGTAATGGACATAGCAGGGACATCACTGAAAGTGACCTCCCAAGCCTCTGCCTGACAAGACCCCCAAACTTTCTCCTGGGCAGTTACTGGCCCTCTATCTGTGCTGCACACCTTCCTGCTGTAAACTTTGGATTGAGCATTGGCATCACAATCCTCTATTGCTTCCTCATTATGTTGATACCAGTAGAATTGCAAACTTTTCTATCTTGTAGCATTTATTTCCATTTCCCTTTCTTTCGTGAAAAAGTTTGTCTTATATTGTTTTGTATATTTAATGGGCTGATACAGAGAACACATGGTAGAGAAAAATAGACATTTGGACTTTTGTCTTAGGGAGTTTTTTTTCCTTTTCCCATCAGCAGATCTTTTTTCCTATGTAGTTCATGTAATCCCCTGAGTTGTTTGAAGCCTCCGTTAATAATCTCACTGGTATTTCTCCACACTTACAGCTGTATTTCCTCTATTCTTTTGTTTTCCCATAGCTGCTGGCAGGAAAGGGACAGATATTTTCGAGATATGCCCATCACTAACTCACAGCTCAACCCAATTGATGAAAGGTCCCCTTTGAACTAACTGCCAGACGAGTCTTTCTCTTCAGCCCAGGACAAGAGGGATGACTAGGAGTCATATCTAAGATAGTAAAACGTGTCAAAATGGCAGCTGCTGAAGGAAGGCAAACCCCTTTCCTCCAGAATAATTTCCATATCTCCTGTAGCATGTTTATGCATGTAGTTCTGTACCAGTACTTGTGCCCCCCCATTAGCTATTCTGGACTAGGGTCAGTCCTCCTTTCCTATTTTTTTCATGGCTTCACCTTTGCAAATTATACTAAGCAGAGCGCTTACCAAGGTTCCTAGATGAAGAGCAGAAATCAGCCTTTCCTCCTCATTTCACTTTCCTTTTCTTCACAGACAACTTTTGTATGTGCTATTTGTCAAATGACTGACTTGTAAATGCCTTTCTCTGCCCTCCAAAAATCCCCCAGATCCCATACAAACAAACCAAACCACCAGATACATTAATGTATGGAGAAAATACGTAATAGTTTCTGTGATAAGTAGCCTCGTGTCGTAGCATGTTTTAGTCCTTGAAGACTGGGAGTTAGGAAAAACATTTCAAAACGTTGGGATTTTCTCAAACAACCTACTCTGAAATGGAAGAAACATTTCTGAAGCCCAGCTTAGGCTGCACATTTATGGTTGGAACCAGAACCAGATGTGGCAAAGCAGCATTTGCAATAAGTGCTCATTGTCTGCTGCTGTGTTAAACTCCTTCACCCCCACATTCTGTTCTCTTGCTTCAGCTAATGATTCTTTCCTGACTCCTTTAATTGGAAGGTGGAAGTCCCCTCCTGTACACCCCACACAACATGTCAAGTTAAACACAAGTCACCTCCATTAGTGCCAGTGGGTGGGGGGAAGCACAAAGGAAAAATATAACAACAATTCTGCTCAAGCCTTTGAAGTGTTAGACGATCAATCTGTCTGCTTGAGTCTGATTCTGAATCCCTCTTTAAAATGCATCAAATGTTTGAGCCTGAAGTTCTGTCCTGACAGCATCTGTGAGTCTCTGTGGAGACATCTGCTCCACAGTTTCACAGACGCTCTCTGTGTTCACATGAGAAGGGTTTGATCCAAAGGCCTAGCCAGAGTGAGACTGTGTGGAGTTGTAACTAGACAGACAGTTTTAGCAGGGTCCTGTGGAGTCTCAGTAGCAAAGACCCTGTGGAGCTGGAGTACGTGTTCTGTAGCAAGGGCCAGAGGTTTTTTTCTGCCTTTCAACTAGACTGTTCTCCACCAAAACCAAAATAGCTACAGGGACATTTACTGGGGAGAGGGGAAGCAAGGTGCCATAGCTTCTTGGATGCTGTTAATGGCAGAGTTACACCATGGCAGCAATATGATTAAAATGAAACTCCAATTGTTTATTATTGAAGAGCTAGGAGCATTTGGGTTTCCTCAAAGTAAGTACGGCAAATAATTCTGGAGGGTTAAAAAAAGTGCTTTCCTTCTACTGTTGCTGTGTGGTTCCTACACTACTTGGCTGTTATCGTACAATTAATGTGAGAAGTAAACCAGAATTGCTATTTCATCTTGTTCAAACTTACATACACCATAGATGTTAGTACTCAAGAGCCAGGAATTGCCTTTTACTATGCTGTATGTATGTAGCACCCTTAGAAGAGATACTCTAAAGGCTTCGTGTTATGACTTAGCACCATATAGATTTTCCAATAGCTTTCCTGGACAGTTTGCAGTGTCAGTAGCTTTTCCATCACAATGGTCCCAGAGACCATTTTAGGCAAGCAGTACTCGGTAGCTGTGGGTTTTAGCAACAGCTTTAGTAATTGTACTGTTTTCACAAATACCAGCAGCACATTAAAAATAGGCTAGGGCCATCTTTAAGGGTTATGAAATAATCTGAATTCGGTCCTTGTGAAATTAAATCTGCAGTAGTTCAGACCTATGGGTGGAACTGTAAGAAGTCTTCTGAGATGGTAGCTTGCTTTATAGGGCAGCCTTCTATTTACTGCATCACACAGCAAGATAATCACTTGCTGATCTGTCATTAGTGCCATTACTTAAAAAAAGAATCCTCTTGTGTGTTTGCTTGCTTTAGGAATCATGGCTTATAAACCTGACAAACCAGCAGCATTAAACTGTAACCATAAATAAGATGCAACTTTTTACTCATCATGTATTTGAAAGAATATTTTTTGACCAAATTCATAACTCCTTTATCCATTCATTTTGTCATGCATTATGATCTGAAGTCACTTAGAGAATTGGTGAATTATTTCTTCCTTTTTTGCCATCTCCAAGGGTAGCAAATTCAGAAAAATCATTTTGGTTCCTGTTATTCACTGGTATCCAGAGCTGTAACCCAAATGAGGTGGGACATCTGGTAGCCTCCTCATTCTTCTGTCTACACCTGCAAAATGCTGTCTAGACTCTGCTAGTTTCAGAAAAGGTGGGACGTGTGGAGGGAGTGACTTCTAAATTTAGGATCAGGGGAAGCAACAATAAAAAGCAAATAAATAAAAGCTATGGTAAGAATATGTCTCCAAAAATCGGGAGAGTATTCTTTTTAAAATCCCCTTAGTTTTCCCTCAGTTTCTTAGCACAGTTGTGTGTACTGCTGCCAATCTCGCCACACAGCAATGGCTTCTTCCTTTATCTTTCGTGCACTACCCAGAAAAATAGTTGGTGGGTTTCTTCATACTCACAGCTCATGATATACTCAAAATGATGCTTTAGACTAATAATATGGTATTTTCCATAAGCTCCTTCTTAGCTCGGAACACCACAGACACATTGAGGCGATCAGCTATCAGTGAACACTGACATATAAAGCAGAAGTCTTCCTCAGTCTCAAGCACAGCAACACAAAATATAGTATTTGAATGGAAATGCAATCCTTCCTGTAATGGTAATGTGGAAGCTACTAGTCTTAAGTAAGGGTTGTTCATCTTCATGAAGTTGCCCTGCCCTGGGTACTGCTGCAGCATCAGTCACTTCTGCTGTAGCTGTTCTCCTCCCCCAAACAGCTACAAATCACAAACAAAAGCAAAGGTTTTTTAAGCCCTAATTTCCTTCGAGACTTACTGTTCACAGATCCTAGCAGAAGTTTTGGCACATCCTGAGCCCCAGTCAGAATGACTGGAGTCAAGCAGATTGCAGGTTTGAAGGGATACATCGCCTCCTCCAAAAGGCACACCGTTGGGAGGGCAGTCAGCCCTCAGCCTGCTGCCAAAGCGAGGGCTACACAAGCCACTCGAATGGCCATTCTTCTGGTTAACACAGAGAGCAGATTTTCATTTTATTTTCTTTCTTTTTTTTTTTTTCCTGACACACACAAATGTCTACTTATTCCATTTGGGAGATGGATATAATCCGTAAAACTCAGTGCACATAAGCCAGATGGCAGATCTGAGTAAGTTGTGACCAAAAACTTTTGAACTTTAGCCCAGTTCCACACCAGTGGAAGATGTGTCCCCAGTGAATCTGGTATCTGTGCTCGTTCAGCATAGCTAAGAAGGGCACAAATAAGTCCTGTGCAAATAATTATGTTGGATCAGTTTATGCCTAACATTTATATATACCCGCCTAATTGAATTGAGTGTCTAATCCCAGGGTTCATTATCTATTTCCCTATCTAAGTTTTTTTTTCCTACTTATGTTCAGCACCCAGCTGTCCCCACCTCTAAATGGTCAACCATTGCCCTGTAAAAGGCTAAACATCAGCCTCCCAAACCTGTATCATGGCACAGCAATTTTCTCAGCAAGGGGGATGAGCTGGGCCTGTTCCTGACACTGGATGAAAGTAGTTAGGAGAAAAACCGCATGCAAGTCTGAAAGGATGGAGTGTTACAACTCACCTCAGAAGGTGAGAGTAACCCAGGTTCTTATTAAGAGATTCCTTGGGATGGATGATCGGTGTTTGTATATATGTAGAGTTTATTTTAGAACAATTTGGTCACAATGCAAAGCAGATATGTAGCCATTTTGGTTATTATTATCTACAGTAATACAGGAATATGAAAGCATAAAAATATTACTTAAGAAAATGTATAAGGGGAAAGAAAGAAAGGAGAAAGAAAGGATAATAGTAGAAATATACCACCACCTGTGGATCCAGCGATAAGACTTGATTGTTGCAATTTAGATATCCTTTGGCCAAAGTGATGGTCTTGATCCACTGGGGGTGGGGAAAGCTCACAAAACACAAAGTCCGATGGGTTACACTCAAATTCAAGTGAGAACCCCCCAGGTACCACCCCTGGATGGGGGTGGCTTTAATCCTCTGGTGGAAGGCCTCAGAAATAAGTCTGGGGCTGCTTTAGGGGTCTTTGATGATTTATGACATCTTCTAAGACATGACAACTGCCTCTGATGTCAGGTGTGCCAGTTGTGCCCCGTCAGACCTTCCTTGGGAGGAAGAGGGAGAGTTACAGCGCTGAAGGAATTGTGTAAGGGAGAACAATTACTATAATAACAAGCACCACCCCACCTTGTAGGATCTGCCTCTTATCAGCCTCAAACTTCAGACTGTAGCCTCCCTTTCTGTCCTGTGCTAATCCACCTCACTTCTTCCCCCTCGGGGGTGCAAACCCACACTTCCACAAATGGGCAATTGCTTAGGGTCATTAACCATGAACAGTTCAGTCTCTCACAGAGCACGAAAGCCCTCCTTGACAGGTCTGCTGGAGAGAGTTTAGCATGATAGTCAGGACATGGCATTGCTGCCTTTTGTAGTAACCAGAATAAAGCAATAAAAAGATCAGTTAAAATGCTTGCTGGAAGTTATTGATAGAAAAATTCTTTCTGCACGAAAGATTATAAACAGAGCTTTATCTCAGGATAGATTTGTTTTAATTTGGCATTGATGTATTTGATACCTGGTAGGATCAAAGAAAACGGAATCAAAGAGTGAAATAGAGGCAGAACTGCTTCTCTGAATATTGGCCTCTTTTATAGATACAAAATCTCAGGACTAGACTGCTCAAATTTATTTGTACTGATGTTTGTTTAAAGATCAATATTAAATAAATTGGTCTGGAAGCTATAGTCATAAAGCAGCTGTCGGACTAATGTAATCCCACAATGCTATTTTGTCTACTGCATGAAACCTGGTTAGCTGTGTACTTCTAATAACATGTGGATATCTAGTGAAAAAGAAAATAGCTGAACTGGATTCGGTGTACTTGGATTAACTATGTACATATCCATTTATTTGAAATTTCACCTTGCTGACCAGATTGCAAATCAAGCCTAACTTTCAGATTTTCATGGTAAATTCCAGCTTGAATTTAAACAGTTGTAATAAGGATTTTATGCTGTCCACGTTGAAAGAAGTAAGAGGAGATATAATTGTAAATCTGCCTGTTTTGGCTTTGGATGTGTAATAAATCTCCAGTGTCTAAATACATACAGTTTATGTGTTTGATAGTAAATACAGGTTTCTTTGCGGCCATTCTTATGTGTTTCTGTTGACAATTTGCAGGGATTTTCTCTGTGATTTCCCTCAATGAAAACAAGAAGAAAGGAAATATTTCAAAATGTAGGGCTGCTTTGCATTATGAGAGTCACATGAAGGACCTCTGACAAGCCTAAGATGTGTTTGAGAGGCTGTCAAAAATGCTCTGAGCCAAAAATGAGATTTGTTTGTACAATGTAAACCAGTTTATCTAGAGGTCCAAGGGACACCTGAGAGCCTTGGATAAGCAGTTTTGGATGAATTCAGCAGCTGTTTTAGAAGAGCCTGCCCTTCAGGTTCCCCTCACTGGTCAGAGATGAAAAGGCAATTGGTGCCTCATCACCATGCTGAGATATAGGGAGCCTGTAACACACCCCCACTGACTTTGGCTGTCCACACCAAAGCTCTTCAGAGCCCAGTGCACTGAGTTCCAGATGCCATTGGTGAGAAGCACCACAACTTCTTGTCCCATTTCAGACCCAGATGTCCCAGTACAGTAAATTCTTCTACCCTTGAAAGCCACCATCAGCCTCACTCACTGGGGTGCAGCTAAGCCCCTCCTAGTGACACACTGAGGTGGGAAGAGGGCATCTGCCTTTTTTTTCTACAGCCCGTGCTTTTCGGGTCCATCCACCTTACCTGTGTGGCTTTAATAATGTTTTCATGAGTAGAGCTGAGCAGCTGAAACTGTAAGTAAAAGTGTCTTCCTGAATACGTATTCAAGGGGCAACTGATGGTTTCCTAAAAGCTTCAACACCCTCATCAAAGTCACATCATGAGTGTATGGATGTGTCATCTCAGTGTTGACAAGTGGATGATTTGTGTGTCAGGATCACAGTGTTTGCCCTCCCACACCACAACCTTGGCTGTATTTATACACTCTAATCCAGCTTTACCAGGAGTCTAGACATGCCTGTGCATATTCCATGGAATGATTGTCCATAGGTGTTAAAAATGGACCTTTGTTTGGAGACACACCCTAAAGCACATTTGCAATCTGAAGAGCAATTTGTATTTAATTGTAAAAGAAGATGTGGTAAGAAAAAAATTATTTTTCAGCAACTGTAACAAATTTAAATATTCCTGCCTCCTGAAGAGAGTTCTACAGTAATTCCCACTGCTCGGGAGACCATTGCTCATAGTTTTTGGGGATGCTAACCAACCCATCTTTACTGGTTTTTCTCAGCTTTCCTAGTGATTGCCTCTGTCTTCTTGGGCAAATCACTTAATTGCTCTGAAATGCAGCTGGTCACAACATTAAAATGGGGACAGTGAATACTTTTTGTTGGTATGTAAAGCGTTTGGGGAATTCTGTGTGAATATGACTTTTGCAGATTGTTTTGTGTTTTTGTGTTTTCACGATGAAAAATACTACTGCACAGAAAATATGACAAGAGAGCAGGGTATCCAGGCATGTCTGTGGGGGAAAACATGCATAAAGAAAAGCCCCAGATGACAGTACAGCCACCTGCAGCCCTGTACGAGGCATGCTCTGAAACAGCAGAATCCTGTCACTGTTGCAAACCACATCGTGATTTGCAGATGTCCAGCTCGATTCCGCAATTTATATATTGCTTACACAGCAGTGACTACCTGTCTGTAACCATGCATCTACAGATAGCAGAACCTTTTATTTCTTGTCTTTTTTAGAGATTAATTGAGTGCAATACAGATGGGACATTACCCCAGTGCATTTCTCACCCTTGGAAATTCAGGAAGAAGGCTAGGTTTATAGTCTGGGTCATAATCAGGAAATGGCTTAACAAGGGGAGCAGGGGAAAATGGAGGTAGAGAAGACAATCTTTCCTTTTCATGAAATCAATTCTGTAATGTAGTTTAACTGCAGGTTCTGCAGCAAGGAGCAAAATCCATTTTCCAACTATTTAGGACTTTTAGTCCCTAGAAGCCTCAGCCATGGAAATGAGGAAACCTGTTTACTAACATAGTGTGCTGCCACTCCAGCATGTTTTAAACGCCGTGAAATGAGAATACGTAGGCTATGAATTTGTAGATATATGACTGCACACTATATGTATAGTTCCAATTTTTGTAACAAAGACGTAAAACTTAAAGCAGAAATGTGGCTGATTGTGCTGAATTATTACTCCAAGATAGATTCATCAAATCTCCCAGCTGTATAAGACAGGGCTTACTAATGAAGTTCCCTATCAAAAAGAAAAGCCTAATTTTGATTTGGCTTAGGTAATGAACTTCTTTTTCCTGGTGTGATTATCTGCATGGGGTGGCTAAAAGAGTAGCAAGAGAGAGTGCGCTCACAGAAGCATTATGCAAAATGTCTTTTGTCTCTTTTTGCTGGGATATATTAAATTTTCAATGTAGTCTATGTAATATAAAATTATGATAATGACTTTTGGCCCACTGTGAAGGCAGCTTGCTGGTCCTGAGCATGTGTGTCTGGCTTGAGCACTAGGATACACTGTGGGAGTTGCCTTTTCTATTAACAAACCTCTAGATACCTAATGATGAATTTTCTTTCACCAAATGTTCTCCTTTTGTCTAAAATACAAGCATTTTCTAAATTGCTTTTGAGAAAAACAAGAGAGGCAGAGAGGTCTATGGCAATGACAAGGGATGTTGAAACAAAGCAAGGAATACAGTTAGCATCATTCTTGCAATTAGAAACCAACCAAAACGTTGTTTCATGTAATAGTGAAAATATTTACGACCTTACTGAAATAAATGACGGCATTACATTAGTGAAGGAAAAAATCAAGCAATTTTCTCATAAAATGTCACTGCAAGTTCGGTAGCATGAAACTTGACAGTCAAATTTATTGCAGGTAATTGTATCAACTTTTGCTACCCATAGTCTCTTCAGTAATTGTTAGATCTTTCTCCTCTTCCACCCTTCTTTTCCATTCCTCATCAAAAAAAAAAGCCAAACAATGAAAAAGATTGATATGTGCTCTGATTTTATTATCATTTATTAAACAAGATGTAAAATCTAAAATGAATGTTTTAAATAGGAGGAGCATCTTGTAAGCTGAGTGTAGTTCACACTTATCTTGCAAGAAAGATCCTTTTCTATGTGGAAAAAAATATACTAGCAGCTTGACATGCAATTTCTGTTTTTCTACATTTCTGTGTTTTCTCCCTATTGTCAAAGTCAGTGGGACAAAACTCCTACACTAAACTACGGTGGTCCCCATGTGACATCACTATGACATTGTTATCATGGTGTCATACTCACTGGATTAAAATTTCAAGGGACGAATGAGCTTCAGCAGTCCTTTATCTGACTGGACCATAATAGCTAGAAAAGAAATGTAATGAAACATACACCGAAAACAGAGATCTGATGCTGCCACCCAAACATCCTTGGCTGCGCACAGAGGAGTGGGCTTCAGCAGATCTCAGAGCAGAGCTGCAGAATCTGGCCCACATTGTTCAGGCCTGTCATATTATTAAGGAGATTATTTTTCAAAGTTTCCCAGGAGAGCTGAGCTGCCCCGCAAGGCAGCTCCAGCCGGTAGCTTTCTGTGGCATGTGTCAGGGAAAGGGCAGTGCTGCGGGTATTTACATACCTGATGATCACAACAGAATGATCTCTGCCGTGTGCCTGTTTGCATGGACTTGATTTTAATTTGGTGAAACAGGTTAGTAACCAAAAAAAAACCCCTTTAGCTTTTGCAGAATAATTAGGATTACTTTATGTCAAAATCTGAGGGAAAAAAGATGAAGCAGAATGCAGTGGAACACTAAAAATAAAAGCCTCATTTTTAATTTTCTTATACTACAGAGAGCCAACATAACCTTTAGCAGATTAAGAGCAAATCTCTCCAGAAATGGAATCAAGCCTTCTTGCCTTCTTCTCTCCTTCTAAGTAAAGAGTGTATTGTAGGTTCTGCAATGAATAAAAGCTCTGTGAATAGCTGAGAACACATTAGTAGGTCTAAAGGTTGGGAATGTGTGCAATTAATTAATTAAATTATTATACAATATAGCTTGTAGCAGTGTAAGCCTGCATTCCTTTGACCCTCCTCTCTCCTTAGCCCTTATTGCTTTAAATGAAGACATATAGGAATGATGCCTGTCTCTTGCTGGCATTAGTTATAGGTTTCCCTGTGATACACATAATCAGACCCTTTCTCCTACATCTGTAAATGTCCTACCGATCAGCGGTACAGAAAACCTCTCAGCGGCTGGCATTTCTTTGTAGCTGCCAGTAATCTCCGACTGTAATCTTTATTAAATCAGTCCTTTAGTTCCTGTGAAAACCATTTCCTTATTATGTATAGCTATTTAGATTTCATTTAAAAATAAATAATAAAACCTTCTGAGACATATGGCATTATACCACAGGTGTCATGCCCTTCGAGGCCGCCTTGTGCATAGCAATGGCTGCGGATCGATGAGAGAGCTTGAAGGCTCTAAGAAATGAGTCTGCTGAAAGTTCGAAAGGTGGAAGTCTCCAGTATGTAATGAGGTTATGTCTGCGTTGCGCTCACTTTCCTACCAGTCGGGAGGCGTCGTACTGCTCTGCTCGCATGGCCAAAAAATATTGTTCTTTTGGTTACTACCCAAGCTTCCATATGTTACCACTTTCTGTTTTTTCTTAGATGCAGCACTTAGGTAAATGCTGAGTGGATCAAACTACATGAGGTTATGTTCAAATGGTAGAAAGAACAACTCTTGGCAGCCACGTTCCATGTTGTTATCCTTAATTCTTCATCTGTGTTTTATCAGCTGAAGCAGACAGCAGCAGATGAGCAGAAACTTCTCTGCGTAAGAACTTTGGAAAAGTAAAACTGGTCATTTTTAGAGCAAATGGGTGTGCTGCAGCTAGAGCACTCCGGAAATAGCAAAGTAATTGTTTAAAATGTCTTTATCTGGTGGTGTCTCATTTTTAACAGAAATTGTGAATTCTTCCTGGATATTTTCTAATCTCATAAACACCTTTTGGTGTTCAAAGTAGCCCCTTTTTCTTTCTTGGAATTGTTTTGGTTTGTTTTTTTTTTGTTTTTTTTTTTACTTCACTTCTTGATCAGTTGATTTTACTGTGAGATTGACTCAGTAGTTTTAGATCTTGCTTATTGCTTGGTCACAGACGGTTGCACAGCAAATGTATCCATTTCACATGTTTCTTCATACAGAGATGGTTAGATCTATGTAATGTGCTTCACCTTATCAGAATGCAGAGCTTTGAGTCATTCTTAGAATTTATTTGTGTAAGGACATTTCATAGTAGGGTGGGGGGCTTTTGACCCATTCATATTTGGTATAAGCACTCACCAAACACATTTCTGGGTTTTTGCCTCTGAGTGGGATATTTTGGTGGAGATTCAGGTCCACAGAGCTCTATTCAAATCCTCTGGCAGTAGCACCACTGTATTTGTATTAATGTATCTTCTGTTCTTGCGAGTAAAAGGCTGGCATTCTGTTTTTGTTGGTCTGCCAGCCAAACTATGAAGTGGTAATTGAGTCTGTTTTAAAGTGGAATGCTTTAGACAGTGCTTTAATTGTACTCGAGCCAATTCCATAAATATACACTCTAGTATTAAGTTATTTTCTACTATAAGCACTTACTCAGAATCCATTTGTATTGCATTTAGTAAGTTTGTTTCACTTGTCTTTAAAAGAAAAAACATTTCTGAAACTCCTTCCTCCCTCCTGCATGGTTTTAAATTACAAAGCAGGTGCAGGTTTTTAAAAGTGATCTCGTTGTTCTTATCAAAATGGTCCTGTCCCTCTCTGCTCCCTCTATCCATGTGTGGAAAACGTCGCATTTATTATCACACCCAGTTTTATGCATCTTCCAGATGATTTAACTGAACTGATGCTACAGAGGATATGCTGACTGGCACTTTTCCCATACCTAATGTGTTAACAAAAGCCAATAGTGTCAGTTTTAACAGTTTTAGTTAAATTCCCATGATGCTCTTAACAAACGTTGAAACCTCTGCCATGTCTTACCCTGACAGATTCCCTGCCGTCATTGCACACTTAAAATAAATGTCATCCCCAATCAAAAAGTTCACATTTTTTCTGACAATATAATTTCTTACTTTGTTCCTGTTTTATCTCTTTCTTCGGCACAATAACCCAAGGATGCATATGTTATTTCTTTAAAGTGTTTTGTGCCATCTTTTATTGTTAGAGCTGGAGCAGCAGCAGCAAGTGATGGAAATTGCCCCTTCGTTTGACTCAGTGCGAAAGGAAATTTTCAGAGTGGGGCACGTGGAACAGGAATTGCACCTCCTAGGGCTAGGTGATAGTAACCCAATGTGTTTGGAAGTGTGCTGGGTGGCAGTGCATACCATGATCCATGAGTAGGGAATTCCACATGCCTGGAGAGATGCTTGTCAAGCAAACATCACCCTTCCCTTCTACTATTTGTTTCACTACCTCCCTCTTTCAAAGACAGTTTTTGCAGTGGGTAGAAGAGAGAGAACCCTACAGAACACATTCTAGCCTCTATAGGTTACCTTGGCTATATATTAGAGCTTTGATTGGCTGGAATATTCTACCTGTGAGCTCATGTATTTATGCAAAGAGAAGCCCCTTTGTGAGCAGCAGCAGCATCTCTTTGATCTAACCTGTGCAAGCCATTATGGCGAGATAGTAGGCAGAGTTTTTTTAATTATTGCATTATAGGTACAATTGGCACCTCTCTCTTTCCCTCCCTCCCCTCCTCTCGCCGTGTCTGTCACGCGCTCAGAGACGGAGCGAGGTGGCTTTCACAGCAGCTGGTTAATTTCCCTGGCTTCACACTACTGTTTAATGATCCGTTTCTCCTGTGCCACCTCTCTCATCTACTGAAAGATAGGTACAAATTGTACCTATAAAAATTATAATACAACTCTGGATTATCTTTGTTTTTCAAATTGTGATCATCTGAACTGAGGTTTAATAGTTTTTCCCTTTCACAGTTCTTTAGAAATAGCCAAGAATAAATCACTATGTCAAACACAAAGCATTTTGGTGTAAAGATTTTACATTTGGGGCATTTGGCAGCCTTTCACATGGTTGGTTGTTTTTGAAGGTGGAAGATAAATCCCATGGAGATATCATCCAAACAACCGTATGGCCACTAAGCCAGCCTGCAAACCATTGCAAATGGCCAGATATGCTGGCAGGTCTGGCTATCAGGCTGCATCTGTCTCTGGGCACCTCAGAAGACCTTGTAGCACTTGGTTCTGCTTGAAAGAGATGGGTAACAAATGTCTGTGCAGGAATGACATGGAAGGAGTTGATCCTTTCTAGGGACAAGGGAATCAGCTTCTTAAAGTCCCTCCTGGAGTTCTGATCCTATCAGTGGTGGGTAATAGGAAGGGGGCATTGTTACCCACACCTAATGAAGCCTCACCTAATGAATTGCCCTCTTATCTCTGGGGGTGGTCCAGATCAGGAATTGCATATTTTAGTGGAGAACCAGAGGGAAGTTTACACCACTACTCACCTTTTCTTATGTCCCTTCCAGGACTCAGCTTCACTCCCTAGGAGATGCCAATCCCTTGCTTTTGAAGAGTGCTCAAAAATATGTTTAAAATTTCTCAGAGTATGGGAGCATTTGTGATTTTTGTGAATTTATTTATTTATCTGTTTTTAACTAAACTCTTAACTGGAAGAATATCAGGACAAAAAAAAATATTCTGTTTCAACACAAAAGCAGGGTAAATGTTGGGACCGTGTTAAAGGGATGTCCAAAATAAATAATCTCTAGGAAAAAGAAGTCATGAACGCCAAACAAAAAGAAAACAAAGCAGAGTCAGTGCAGTTAAAGAAAGGTTGCACATTTAAAACTGCAGATTTTAATTCAGCAGGAAGCCTTCTCTTGAGTATTACAACAGAGTTTAAAGGGACCTCCATAATGATTGATATTCAGTAGATTTTCATGTGTTTTCAAAGTTTCTTTCTTTAAGGAAAGCCATTCACATGCCTGATTAGTAAGCAGAGAGCGACCCTTCTTAAAAGCTGTGCTAGGAGGCTGGGGAATTCACGTAATTTAGAGAAACGCGTTGGACAGAGGGGTTTGGAAGTGAAGGTATACTGTCTTCCTAGGAGTAATGTACTAGAGAATCCTCATTCTGAGGCACTGTATTTTCTGTAAAAAAATACTGAATCACAGTTTGGTGAATTTAAATACCAGGTTTGAAGTCCTGTTATAGCTAGCATGCTTCAGTCCATTTCTAAATGCCACTGTTGCAAACAAAGCAAATGGAGAAGTAATTTCAGGCACACAACCAGGAAGCATTTTAGGAGGAAATGAAACTGCATTTAGATGTTACGGCCATCACAGCCAAGACAGGACAGGGATAGTGGAGAAGGAAGTTGAAAGAGAGCCAGAACCAATGCCATTAGCCATACAGCAACAGTGGGAACCAGTTTCATAGATTTTGTTATCCCATTGTGAGTTTCATACTTGTCCTTCTCAGTTTCCTAGGGAAGATCTCACATCAGTAACTTCTCCCACCCTCATCTTCTTTTTGCAGTGTAAGGGTAAGACAAAACCAGCTACGACTTATCCTTAGTGACCTCCTCTCTCAAGATAACCTACTCTGCATCCTCCTGCCAATGAAAGCCAAGAACATTTTGGTTCCTCTGTTCCCCTGACAGTCCCACCATAATACATATTCCCGATTTCCTCTTTCAGAGCACAGTGAACATAGAGGAGGTCATACCCTGCTAATCAGTAAAGCAAAAAACCAGAAGGCACTGTCTAATGAAAGCATTGTAGAGCAAGGAAGACCCTCTGCAATCCAACCACATGAACAATGCAAGGATAAAATTTGACTGGAACATTTATCAAAGGGTTGAAAATTATAAATAGGTACTAAATCCACCTGTAAAAAGTAGTAGCCAGGAGAAAGAGGGAGGATCACTGAATATGTTTTTCACAGTGAGTTGTTGCCCAGGTTCTGCTTGAAATTCAGGCTGTTTCTAACCAGCAATCCTTTTGGAAATTGCTTTGAAGAAAGCCTAATGATTGGAGATTATCATAAAGCGAGATTTCCATGAAAACCATTTGAATTGCTTTTGGCATTCATAGGTCTTCTTTGCTTTGTGACCTTCCACCCCAAGTAGGTGGTGTTCCAAAGTCAGGCATGTGCTGTAACTACATCTTTAGCATCAGATGGCTGTTCCAGGAGCACACAAGCCAGTGGCTACTCTGTGGTCAGTTCTATCTTTGCACAGGTATGACCCTTTGGAATAACTGAATTTCCACATGCTGTAGTTCCTCCAATTCTTGTTCAGACACCTTTGAAACGTTTTCATGCTGACCAGCAAATTGTTGCAGCCCCAGATGAGTGTTCAGCAACACTGTGGTCTGTTTCCTGTACCTTCCTTTCTGTTTTGAGCTGGGGATGTGACTACACTTGGGTAAGAAACCTTCTTCACAGTTTCAGCAGGCTTATGATTGCAGCATGTCAGTAGTGTTTCTTTTGTCTCTGATCAGCCGCTCACATGCTTTCTTGCAGCCACTTCTGGTGTATGATACAGCAACCTCAGTGAGAACACATGGCTTGCTAAGATATAGCAAGAGGAGTATCCCAGATTATTTGTGTTTACTTACCTTTCTCAGCCTCTAGAAAGCCTTTTCTCCTTGGCAAAACTAATGATTTTCAGTAGTGTTGGGAACACGTGTTCAGGATGCTTTAATGAATATAGAAATTTACATAGTGTGTTTCTTTTTCCAAACATAAGCAATTTATGGTTATCTATTATCAGTGTAACAGTATTTTCAGTAGTCCATCAGTCTAACTTCTCTCATCAGTATGATATGTATATATGTATGATGTATATAACAGGATGTATAATACATCCTGCTATACAAACAGAGATGTGCAAGAAGTGAATACTTGGTCAAAGGCACATGGATACAACAGAATGACACTCTGTCCAGGGAAGTTCAGATTGGACATTAGGAAAAGATTCTTCACTGAGCAGGTGGTCAGTCACTGGAACAGGCTCCCCACAGCACCAAGTCTGTCAAGAGTTTAAGCAACATCGGCAGGACGCTCTTAGTCGTAGTATTAGTGTTAGGTAGTCCTGTGAGGAGAAGCGGGCTGGACCTGATAGTCCCTTATGGGTTCTGTCCAGCTCAAGATAATCTATGATTCTCTGTTGTCTGTAAACAATCTCATACAGGATATGTGTTACACAAGTTAAACAGAGGTAGTTTTCAACCTATTACCTTGACCACAGTGCAGGCACATCAGCTCAGATATGTAGTCCTTGCTTGTAAGGCCACATGCCAACAATATTACCACTAAGTTATCTGGAAAAGGAAAAAATCACCCATAATAATTTATTTTCAAAAATCCTGGCTGCTGTGCATTTTCTCTAATTTTTGTTTGTTTGGTTGTTTTGTTTTGTTTTTCTGGTTAGTGTTCTGTGTTTTTGGTTTTCAAGCAGCAGAAAAGAAAAACATCTCCCTTAATTTGCTCTGACTTTTGTCTGAGTAATTCTTAAGCATTGTATCCTGTAAAATCTATTAAAAACCTTCACACTTCTAAAAAGGAATGTGGAGAAGTATAATCGCTCTACAGGGAGTGGTTTTAACAAGGCTGAAATGTATACAAATACACACACATAAATGTGTACATATATGTACCTACATGTATATACATTCACTTTGTGGAGCAAGTACACATTTTATAAAAGTGGGAAGGGTTTCAATAGATAGACGAATAAAACAAATCCCAAGTGAAAAAAGAAAATATAGATAACATTTTGATACAGAAATGAAAGAATAACCTGGCAGAAATGATCTTTTGGGGTCAGAAGTTGCCTTTGCCTCCAACAACTCTGCCACTCTGCGACAAAACAGGGAGCACATTTTCCCTCCACCTTTCAGTCGGCTTTGCAATCAGCCAGGCCCTGTGGGGAGGGAGGGGGCTCCCTACTGTATCTTCCTTCATCAACATGGCATCTCTCAAGGGGCCTGCACTGAATCTGTTAAGATTAGCTGTGCTCCACATTAGTGACAGGAGCTGCCTGTCTCTCTCAGGAGAGCACAGTGGCATGGTACTGCTTCCTGTTTGAGCAAAATCAAGGCTTTAATTGCAAGGATTTTTTTTTTTTTCATTACCTGTTAATTGATAAATCATGCTCGCAGGTCTGTGAAATGAGCCACATTGTGAGCAGTCTTCAAGGTTTCTCTTCCGCCTTCCCTAAAACCAGCATATATCTAATACTAGGAGCAGAGCAATAATGGCAGGGAAAAGCTTCAATCCTACATCACCCCAACGAACAGGTCTTAAAGCAGGCAAAGTGGGCTTGGGAGCCTGTGCCTTCCTCTGATGTAGGTCCTCAAGTGATGGTGCTTCAGCTGGGAGACTTTGCACCATTGCCTTCTGTCCTGGGGTAACAGCAAAGGCAAGTTTTGTAGCCCTACTTCCCAGGCTTATTCTCAGCTGCCTGGATTTTGAGCTGACCCCAGCTGTAGCTTGGCATGGGCTTGGCTAGAGACAGCAGCAGAACTGGGAGGTGGGAAGGTGAATTTTAAGTCACCTTCATGCACCTGTGTGGGTACGTGCAGCTGCGTGCACACAGACACAGCTTCTTTCGTTCATGTTAGCCACAGCTATGGATCAGGCCTTTGATCTAAAATCAACAACAAAAAATGAGTTGGGCATTAAAGTCACCATCTTCAGGAGGCACATAAAACATGCATTTTTTTAAGATTTCTTTTGTCATTTCTGTCCTTTTATTCTTGCTTCTATTGTAAGTAGCAAGAGGCCACTGTCTTGGGAGGAACAGTAAAAATCCTGAGTACAGTGAAATAATTTAGCTGATAATTCCCCACTGTATAATTTTCTACGCTTCCTGCTAGCTGACCTTGTGGGCTCCTGTCAGGTTGCTAAGGGAAATCCAGCAGGACTCCTGTGCTGCTCCTCTACTTTTAAAAAAGTATTACAGGAAAGGAGGCATGTTTATGTCAGCTTAGTTATGTGCGTATTTGATCAAGTGGCATTCTCTAACAGTTTTCCTTGCCTTTTATTTTCTTTCTTGTTTTAAAATTGGAGTGATAGCTCTGTAAAGAGGAGCTTTTCCTAGCTAATCCCTTGGCATTTTCAGCATAAGAAACATCACTGAAAAGGTAGGGAGCAGGCACATGTGTGAGCAGGAAAGGTAACGAGCGTAACTGGGGTGTTCGAGAAAACTGGTGGAATTGTATCCAACACTGCCTGTGTTTGGTGTCTTTATACAAAGGTAGGGCATTGTCTGCCCTAAACGATACCAGTAATGAGGGACAGGAGCATTAAGGTTACTGCTGCCAGGTCATACCACCTTGGTAGTGTGAGCACAGCTGTTAAGACCTCCTAGACGTTTGATGACTTGCGCACAAATGAGTCTGGTTCCCATTCCGGTGTTCGGCAGACAAATGTTCCTCACAAAAACACATCTGCCGTGGGTGGTGCTTTCATTGACTGTAGCACAGCAGTGAGGACACAGGCTGACTGCACAGAAATAGCTCTAGGTAATATGGAGATGGCTCTATACTGCTTCTAGGTGGTCCCTGTCCGGACTGAGGAGGCTTGGATGGGAAGCACAGGCAGGAGGCTAGCACTGCTGCTGCCTGTGCTGTGCCTGGTGTGCAGAGAAATTGAAAATGTTGCTCGCCAGGGCTATCAATCTGGCACCTTTGACATCCCTCAAAAATAAATGAATCTGTTGGAATGGATTTGGCTCATATTGCAGTTTTTAGTGCCATGATAGCTGTAAAAATAAAACTTCAGATCTAGGCTGTGCTGTGGTGCCATGATGTGCTCTGGTTTGGAATTTTACATTCTGAGGCTTGAACTAGGTTCTTTTTTTATTTATTAGCATCCTTTAGGTTTTCCAACTTATAATGGCAGAGTAGCCTTTGGACCTGATGCCGGGCCAGAGAAACCAGGCTCATCTGAGGAACCCAGATTGTCCCTGTGGCCTCTAACCATATTACAGGATCTTCAAGGTTACTCATAAGGTGTTTTGGCATGATAGACACTTCAAGCAGGTGCAGCCGTTGCCTCCACTGTGATTTTCCCTGACCTAGCAAAGTTTCCCTGCACAACTCTTACAGGAAATAACAAACCATTGATTGGTGTCTGACTTGTTTGTAGGTAATTGTAGGCCATTGATCCAACAAAGCTGGAGCTGTGGCACTGTAAGTTGTGCAGCCCTCATTACCTCTGACCTGGTGACTGCAGAATCGAGTCATTGGAAAACTCATCCAGAAGAGAATTGTTCCTTAAGTTTTTGCCTGCTGTAGAAAAAGCAAAGGTGAAATGGTCATTTGTAAGTTTTAGTAGGCTGCATGTAATAACTTTGCAGCCTGATGTATAAAATTGCATGGTATGCTTGGGACAAACAAGTTTCCAGCATTTTCATGCTTTTTACAGAAGGAACTGGATCAGCTGGCTTGCATTGTGTCCCAGCTGTCACAAGGAAAACGCAGTCATATTTGTGATCAAATGTCAGTAGGCTATAGCACAGAGCTGGGAACGTGACATTGCTTTGGATGAGATCCTTTTAAAATTCAGCAATAGTAGCAAATTATGTCTGCAATGGATTAAACACAGGCATTTTTTGATCTACATTCAGTTGCATGCCCCAGAATTTTTATCAATAAGTCTACGATTTATAGGCATTGATTTTGCAAGGCCTTTAACAGGAAAATAAAAAGGGTCCTCAAGGATCGAACTGGAAAACTATTGCTCTTGCAGCAATCTGGTACTTTATATTAGTGAAGGTGGCAAATCTTTGATCAAAACAGCCTAGAAAATAAGTTGTCACAGAGATTATTTCAGGATGTTTGGTGCTTTTAATTAATGCTTTCTTTTGGAAAGAAGTAAACCCTTAAAGTAGTCACGTGAGTTCTTTGTCAGTTTGTCTGGTGTGTTCATCCTCTGTACTTGCAGTTTCACAACCATGTACACAGAACAAATAAGCCCTTTATAAGGCATAGACTTCTTTGCCCCCCAGTTTCTCTGCTCTTCTGCATTAAGAGTTTTGCAATCAGGAGAAAAAAAAAACACCAGAAAATATGTTTCTAAGAAAAAAACCTTCACTCATTTCTATTTTTTTTTTTTTTTTGCCAGCATCTGCATTCATAAATAAAGGAAAATATTGTACCTGCCAGGAAGTATTATACAAGGCACTTTCTTTCATGTCAAATTCCATTATTTTGAACAGGTTGTGTAAGGGCATTCAGTCTGCTGCATTGGGATGTGCAGGGTGTGTTTGCGTGGTTTATATTTGTGCCCAGTTTTGAATACATTTGATGTTAGCAGTGGATTTTTATGTTTGCTGCAGGATGTTATTATACCACAGTTGACAGGACAGCACAAATTGCCATGTAAGTCTAGCTGCTGGGCTGTCAGCCTCTGAGTTCAAAGTACCAGAAGGGTGTATTTGCAAAACTGGCTGTAGACACGGGGCATTCAGACTATTTGGCGCAGGATTTCCAATGGCACCAAGTATAGGCAGCCCCGTGGACATGACCTCCAACAGAACAGGTGAAGAGGTGAATCCTGCCATCTGACACACTCCACATTGGTGACCACTTCTACTAAAAAAAAATTACTAGTTTGTTCTGTCTGGTAATGGGCTAGAAATACCTCTGCGGACTGGGAGAGATGATGTTCCACATCTACAGAAATACTGTACAAATAGTAATGCACTTTTGCTACACACTATTATGTGTGTATTTTTCACTGACAGACAGGTGACTGGTTCAGATGGGCATAGACGGTGTAATTTATGCATCCATTTGGCGTGTGCGTGTTTCCAGATCATGGCATTGTCTTCTCTTCCTGCTAGATAAGTTGAAACATTGACAGGCAGTGTGTTCACTTTTTCCTTTTATTACAGTAATTTATAAGATATTTTAGCTAACAGGAGAACAGCCCAAGGGGGCATTCTCATGTTAATTACCAAATGTGGGCTTGTCAAAATCAAATAGCTTCAGGAATAATGCAAGTAATACTGCATCACTATATTGTTTGGCCCTCAACCCCAATATTAGCTTTCAGAAGAAAGGGAAAAAAAACCCACCTTATTTGATAGGGCTTTTAAATTAAAAAACACCAAAAAAACAGACTGACCCATCAGAGACTGGAAGAAAAATGCATGGGAGAGCATGTATTTTAATACTGAAAGGAGTTCAAATAATGCAGTGAGCTTGTAGATTTAAAAAAAAAAAAAATCAGCTAAAAACAAAAGAACTGTCACAATGTTGATTGCCATTCTCTGACACTTCTTATACAGCTGAAAGAAGTAGCATTCGCTGCAATGTACTGTCAGAAAATTCTGCTTCCAACATTGTGGTGTAAGGTTTGCAGCTGTTCTCATTTCTCATTTTGGAACACCTGTGATGGGCCACCCAATACCACCTCCTAACAATATCGTACCTCCTACCACACTTTGGCACACCCCACAAACCACCCATCCCATTCAGGTTCTCTAAGAATCTGCCAACTGGGACAACAGAGAAGATGCATTTATAAATAAATGCACAGAGACATTGACACTCATACAAATGTTGCTGATACATACTGTCTCATCATTTCTGAAGCTGTCAGCATGACCAAAGGCGTTCCAACGCTGTCATTAACCAGCTTTTACACTGCATCGTTAAGTTCTGGTATCTTGTACTTGAGGGTTTGAGGCAATCAGTCAATAACTGTGTTTCCTCCTTTACATTGCAAAATTCACTTTAGCCCACCCTACAGACTGTCTCTGTCCCTTCAAAAATCAGCAAGAATCTCGTCATGCAATCTGCTGATTCCTCAGTGCTGTAAATGTGAGTGAGGTGGGTAAGGGAGGATTGCTTCCTGTGAAGCTCCTCTGCCATTCTGAAGTTTGACATTAGTATTTCAATTTTAATTTACTGGTTTTTTTGCTGCTCTCATGTTTCATGGCACAAAAGTAGAATAGAGTTTACTAAATATTTAGAAAACCACATAAACCTTTCCCAGTTCCAGAATGTTACCCAGTTGGAGACTTGTCCTACAGACCTTCCACATGAACACCTCTAACTGCAAACCAGATTCTTGCAGAAGACCATTTCCAAAAGCAACTAGATTCCAGTCTTGTTGAACTCTTTTGGATAACAAAGTCTAAATCTGTAAATCCCTGAACAAAACCTCCTAGCATTAGTATTCACCTGATTGTTCTAGAATAGTGCTGGTGACTTGAGCATTTCTGACCACAGTTGTTGCGTTTTCTATGAAGAAAAAAAACATCTCTCAGTTCAAACCAGCTAGGGCTTTAAAACTTAAAGCCAGCATGCTGAATTTTACCTAGAAATAAGAGATATACTGTAGTTCTTCAAGGGTTATGGTCTACAGTACCTGCAGTTCCTGCATGGGCCTGCAGTGAAAGCCCCACAAGTGAAAATATTTACCTCCAGCGGCAAATGCATCTCTATCAGCTCGCATGCTTGTGAAAATATAAGTCTTCATGCTAAGCAAAAGCAATGAGCTTTTAGTAGTCACTATTATCTGAAAAGCTAATGCAAACAATTAATTTCCAAATAAACACGTTTAGAAGGTAAGCCTTAATAATTGTTTGCCAATGTACTTCCGCATATTTTTTCTTGTTACTTGACGTACAGAATTATCATGGTTTACTTGGGTGAAGCTTTGGCCTGGCATCTCTGCCCTGTTCATCAGTGCCTATGAGATGCTTAGGTAAAATACTTTTCCCAATTGAGATCAGAAGAGATGGAGGTTTACAGATCCATCTGCCCTGGTACCTGAATATGCTGTGATTCATGTTGTTTTTCTTACGTGTCTCCTGATTCTCCCTTTGCACCTTGACATCACTGATGACAGAGCAGAATCTTTCAGTGAAGGCCTTTGTGACCTATTGGGTCAGGGGTGGGGGGGGGAATAACCCCATGAATCCTCCCTCAATTATTGAAAATCTCAGAATTAAAAGTAAATATCAAAGGTAGCAAGTTTTGGACCCGAACTCCCTCTCCTCTGTCATATTTAGGTCATTGGTATCTTACATTGAGAGACCAGCAGTTCTTTACATAGGAGACACTTAGATTTGACTCTTAGGCTTTAGTGTGTGTGTCTTGTCACTTCCAGAAATTCAGGAAACATCACAGGCTGAAATTCAAGTAGAAAAGACTCATTATTCTTAGAGACTATTACTCAAGACTTCATGGTGACTCTTGCAAATTGACTCTGACAGGTAGCTATCAAACACCTCTATATCTCCTTTAGAGCTTGCACAGCCACAAGAAACCTGTCTGGATCTGACTAGATCCTGAAAATAATTCTTCACAGTCAGAAACACTTGACTCCATCACCTGCAGCAAACAACCTGGATTAACCATCTTGTTAACCACCTGTTTTCTTTGACTCTTGCACAGTTACAGCAGATTTCAAATGCTCTTTTCCTTGTAATCAATACATTCAGAACTGGGCTTAATCCACTGGCATTTTAGCCGTCATCCTTTCTGCTTCGTTAGTTTGAGGTCATCTAAATAGTACAGCATAGCTGATCCTGCCTTAAGGCAGGGGGATGCTCTAGGTGACCTTTTAAGGTCTCTTCCAACTCTATTTTCAATGATTCTATGATATGATCTGTCTAGACAAAATAGACAAGCAGGTACTTAGGGGTATTTAGGATATAGCTTTATCACCACTATGGTTTGATACCTATGCAGTTTTCCAGCTTAGATCCATAGCAGTCAGTTTCAACTTTTAAGAGATGCTTTTTAAAAGGTTCTGGAAAGTATCTGTACAGCTCTCAGATGCTTTAAAAAAAAAAAAAAAAGGCAGGGATTGTTGGCATGTAGCAAAGGAGCATCTCGCATCTCCTAATCTATATCTGCTGCTATCACACCACACTGACAGAAAGCTTGGCTAGTTTTACAAGGGAGACTACAGGCTATCGGGGACACGCACATTAGTGATGTATAACAAGAGTCTGTTGGTGTGGAAACTGGAAAAACACAGACAGGTTAGTGAAGATGACTTTACCATTGCAGCAAAGTGATCTGTACAGAAATCCTAGTCACTAGGTCAAGCCTTCTATTTATAATGGCCTTTCTTTATCAAACACAGGCTGGAGGTTGAAGATTTCCAGTATTTAAGGACAAGCATATACACTGTGGATTCATTGTGTCATTGAGTCTCTTTCTTAATTTATGCTGAGCAGTGTTCTCAGCTGTAGTGATTACCAAAGGTAGCTTTGATGGAGACTGCAGGAGGGAAATGAAGTCTCTGACAGGGTTTCCATGCAGCCAGTTTGTGGTGATGATGCTGTTGTGTAGAGTTGGCTGAAGTCAGCAGGTCAGATACAGATTCTGCAGTCAGCTTATGGAGAAGCTCCCTTGCTCTGAAGGATTTAAATGGGAACACTGTCAGGTTTGCTGATCCTATTGAGCTCAATTTTCTTGGTGGACTCTACATGGAGAGAAAGTCTCAAATGAAGCCAAACCCTAGGTCATTACGGGCTTTAAAAGATTAGAGTCAAGACCTTGAATTGTATCTTGTAATAAATGGCACATTAGCAGAGTGTGTGGAGCTTCCAATGGCTTTGTATAGTAATACCCCAAATACAAAAAAATTAAGTATGCCACTTAGATGAAAATTTATTCCATTTGGATGAAGAAAAGCAGGGAAAGGAGAAGGCAGTGGAAGAAAAACAGAGGATGCTTGTTTGTGTTCTTATGCCACTTAGAGTGCTGTGCTAGCTAATGGGAGACAGATTCCTCCACTTTAATGGAGCAAATATGGTCTTAGATGGATCTACTTGATGATGACAATAGATTTTAGGTCCAAAATGAGAATTCAGCTCCTTCTGAATAAATAGCACCAAAATATCCAACTGGTATTTATGAAGAGACACATTTTATCAGCAGTTTCAGCAGCTAGCTAGCTAGGTTAAAAAAATGGAGTCCCTCTTACTAAATGAAATGAAAATCCAGGCACATCAAAAGGCTCATACTTTTAATTTTTTTGTATTGGAGACTTTCAGTGCACACTGTTCTCAGTCCAGAAAACTGAGCATCAGATTACTCTACTGCCATAATAAACTATATAAGATTTAAAAGTGTTGAGTGTTTGCAATTAGTAATTGTGTACTTCTGTAGGTGTAGCACTTTGGTGCATTCACGTGCCGTCACACTCGGACAGCAGGGTACAAGGTATGCTCAGAGAGAAGGAACGTAGAACATGGGGATATTCATGTGCTCACAATGCACGTGTGTGCAAAGGGAATAAATAGTAGTTCATTGCCTTACTGCGCAATACCTTTGTGATTCCAGAAGATATCTCCATACTGAAATTCATTCAGGATCTTTTGGGCTTCCCTCATGTTGAAGGTATAGAATTGTTCATCCACAAAATTGTTTTAAGCTGTAATTCCGGTTTGACCTAGGGTACCTTGTGCAACCTTATTTCATGCAGACCTTAAAATCAACTGATTTTGTGACAAAGGCTGGTTGCTAAAAAGTGTATTATGGTGTGGAAGGGGGGTATATGGGCAGCTGCATTTCTGGTTAGTGCTCAAGGCTCCTCCTTTTGGAGATCTACATTTTATTGAACCTGATTCATTTGTAGAAGAAAAATAAATAGAATTCCAGAACTTATATGTTCTTTCAAAACAGTGTTGAAGGAATTGAGTGGAGAGTTAACAGGAGCACTTAACACTGTGGATGTCTATATTCTGTCTTGCCAAAGGGTAAATAGAGGACATTCATTTGTTCATCAGCTTCCAAATCTCCTCTCTTCCCCTCCCTAAGGGGGGAAGAAAAAAATAATTTGAAGAAGGGGGTTCTGAATACCTCATAGTCTCTTTTGCCTATTTCTAGCAGAGCCAGGCATGAACAATTAAATCTAGGGCTTCCCTGTGGTCTGTGAATAACACAGCACAGTGCTAACCATCAGGGCACAAAGGCAGACAACAAAAGGGGCTTTTTATTTTTTGTTTACCCTTCAGGACACTGTTTACCTTATCACTGAAGGGGAAGTTATCATCTCATCCCTTTTGGAAATCATAGCGGGTTGATTCTGTACCTCCAGGTATCGGACTGGCTAGTGATGAAGTGGGCATGTCAGCTGGGGGTTAGGGAAGTCGGACCGGGAGCTGTTGCGCTCTCCGTCTTTGCCTCTCGTTCCTTCTCTGTCAAACCATTCTCTCTCACACTCCCTCTAAGCTAGAATGTTATTTTTTTTTCCTTCCCCCTCCCCTCTAAATTTACTTCACAGCAGATTGTCTTGTAGTAAATCACCAAAAACCCAAATAGCACTAAAGCATTCTGATACAACATTAGCATTTGCTTAACAAGCACAAGATAAACATTAAACAAAGAACTGCATTTCTTTATTAGAGGCTGCAAGATACATAATCCATGAGCACAAGAAACATGGGACCCAGTGGATATGCAGATGTGTGTTATTTCATTGGCGCTGGGCGGCCTTGTTAGAAAAGGTTTTCATCTGAAGGCTTGGGGGTGGATAGTTGACTGTCCCTGGTGGGGCTGTAACTAGATACGGAGACTGTTGCAAGCTAGGCTGGGCTCCCTGGTGGATGCGCTGATTGGACAGCCCGAGGAAAACTTGGGAAGCATCAGGAAGTGAACTCAATCACCTTGGGGATGAGAGGGGAGAACCAGATGAAGGCATTTGACTTCTTTTGTAACTCCCACTAAGGACAGATTGCCAGTACGATCCAGCCTCCATAACTGCAAATCAGGCCCTTTCCCCTATGCCGATTTCATTAGAATGGCCAGCATGGTGCAAAGACGAGGGAGAAAAAAAAGGTTAGACACAGTAATTTTACAGGCAGGCGGGTACAAAAAAAATCTGCATAATTAAGCAGTCAAGGCTGCTAATAGGGGAGTTTATATGCTCTGGGACCAGGCAAGGGCAGCACATATGGATATAGCACTGGATATTAAATCTACGGCATGCAGACTTACTTCAGGGCCCTTGGAGAAAAGGCTAATTATAGAGAGAGGAATTGTGTTTACTGGTCTGTCTTGGGCAAAGATGTTGAGAGAAGTGCAACCAAGTTTTGCAGTTAGACATGAACAGTCTGTTAATAGAGATATCAAAAATATGTGCTTGTGGTTGCTTCACATCTAATCAACAGGAAATCACAGATTCCGAGACCCCCTTCTCCCAGTTAAATGAGGAGGGGAAAACACATACATATACATATTCCGGATGCAGGATGTGAATGTGTTCATTATTAAATTGCTGGAATTTAATCTGAACCAAGCTCTTTATCATCAATAAATTATATTTAGCAGTTTACCCTAGTTTAGCTGCTACTGTTAAAAAATGTCAGTGCTTCTGGGTATAAGCACTAAGTCAGCATTTAAATATAAATGGATAATATGAATGGAAGTTGCAACGGGCAGGACCAAGCAGTTAGAGGAAGGGTATGTTTATGTAACAAGTCCTGACGTGGTGGACATTAACATTTCATAATGCAGATCAAAGGTACGGAGAAGACCCAAGAGTTGTCAGTCAGAGGCCCCTAGCTACTGTCTAGTGTATTCTATGAGATGTTTTCTCCAAATTAGAAAGCATTAGACCTTTCTTTAGATAGATAGATAGATAGATAGATAGATAGATAGATAGATAGATAGATAGATAGATAGACAGATAGATAATTTTTTCATTTTAATACTTTTGAAAGTATTAGCCATTTTCAAGCTCCCTGTCCACAAAGAAGTGTCTCATTCTACTAAAGGAATTTTACTCAAGGCATTATTATGAAACAATGCCTCATATCCATGGCTGATAGCAGAGGCCAGTGCCCATGGCCTGTTTTGATTTAGCATTTTGCTGCTTTAGGCTTTTGTCTTTCTAGGTTTTTTATAGCTATTCTCTCATGGGTAGCCCCCTTCTAAGGTCCTGGAAAGCAAGAGGGTCAGTCAGAAGTCTGCTGTGAGGGCCTCATTCAGCAGGGTGTCAGAGCTACGTGTGCGATGCTGGGCATCCATTGGGAGCTCAGTGTGATCGTGAGGCATTGTGGAGCATACAGGAAGAAGCCCCTGGTTTGGCTTCCTTTATTGTATTGGTAGAGAAAACTAAACCAGCACTCAGGGAATTTACTGCAGTTTGTGTGGAATCCAGTACCAGCACCACAGTAACACACAATGATAGTACAGAGACGTAGCAGAAAGCAGCCCTGCCCCAAATGCTTGCAAAGACACTCTGAGTACTCACTTTGCAAAGGAAATAACACTTGTCTTGCTTGGTAAATCCCTGCACACTGGCCTGCTGACAGTGACTTCATATCCCAAGTCTTACTGCAGGTGAGCTTAAAGTATGTCAGCCAGGCTGTTTGGAATTTTTTCCCCCTGTGCTGTGAAGTGAGGCATGGGGAGGAGTGCTGGGATTACCTGGGATCAGCCAGATTGCCCAGGACTGGCTGGGACTTGTAGCAGCTGGCAATAGAGGGACAGTCCTTGGGGCGTCAGGGACAGCAAAGGTTTTTTTCCCCCACACCTAACTCAAAGTGATAAGTACCTAAATTATATATATTTAGAATGCTGTTGTTTATGTTAATAATAAAGCCAGAAAGCTCAGAGTATGTATGAAGCCCTGTCTCTTCAAGGTACCACGTTATGCAGCAGTCACTTGGGCACAGTACTTGTCTGAGTGTCAGTCCTCCCTGTTTGTTCATGTCACAGAAGGAGAGAGGGCTCAAGGACAACTGCACTTCCAGACTTTATGAGAATGCAGTTGAGTGGAAGACAATAATCTGAACAATGTTCCCAGACAGGAAAAATTATGTTTTGAGATTCGGCCTTCCTAAACATTACAGAAGAGAATGGAAAAATAAGACCTGGGAGAGACCATGCATGTACATTCTTGGACACAGTTGATCAGCTGGTAAACACAAATCTGAGGAAAGCAACTATTTCTTACTTTCTGGTGCATGCAGAATGGTTTGCTTGTTTTTAATCCTAAGTAACTTGTGTTCATCTCCTTCTTTTTAGCTGGTATGCTCTCCCTCTACTATAGTTACTTTACCATACAGTCTTTACCGTAGTTCCCTGCAACTTAGTTTAGATTTGTAAATTTGACATGGAGACAAATACACATCTGTGCGTATGTATGCACACACTCACTTTTTCACAGCTTACACAGCAGTTAAAAGGATTAATGAAAATTCTCTTCCATCATTTTTTCCATATGGTGGTGAGAAAATTTGCCTTAAAAATATTTGCAGAGTGTCTGTAATGATGGCAGTAGAACATCAGGATCGCCCCTTGTGAAACACATTTTGGGGGCAGTTGTGTTATCAGTTTAGGTGTGAATAAAACAAAACTGTATTTTCATTAAAAAAAAAAAAAATAAAATAAAAGGAAGTTGCAATTGCCAAAAGACAGAATAACTTTTCACTAGTGAGGAGCGAGCAGAACCTGTCAATAGTGATGATCTAATGGCAGTCTCCAGGCTGTGCTGTGTCATCAGCCAGCTGTCAATCCCACCAGCATGTCTCAAAAGCACTAATTGTTGTGATAGTATCAGTGTGAAAGCTGCTAAGAAAAAAACATAGTCCCTCGGTGCTGCTTTGTAAAAGATAGGTTGAGGATCAAAGTTCAGCTTGCCTTGACTGGATTTCATTTTTGTGTGCATAGCTACCTGTTAACACATTACTAAGTACCTAATTGTAGCTGGTTGCAGCTGCAGTTATTTTGCTGGTAGAACATAACAATCAAGCTGACTGCAGTCTCCTACAAAAAAAGTATTTGCCAGCTTCACATAAAATCACTTCTTCTCCTGTGCAGCTCCATTAGGCTTGGATCAGGGGAAAAATGCCTAGTCCTCACTCAGGTTGATAATAGAGACTTGCTCTGGCTATGGTTTCAGGAGTAATCCTGCTTAAGTAGCAGTTCATGCATCATTTCTATATGCAATTTGAAATGCATATGCATGTATCTTTTATTAATACACATGTATTCATATTGCTGTTTTTACAGCTTCTCTCTCTGCAGCGTAATTCATTCACTGCTTGATTGTTAAGTCCTGTAAAAGACAGAAAGTATTTCTTCTTCTCTTTTGGTTAGGAGCTTCAAAGACAGAAATAATATCTGTGTTAAGATAGGGTCTAATATAACACTGGCATTAGAAGATATATATAATTATAACTAGCAGACACCTGTCAGTAATATTCTCTCTCAATATTCCTACCCTGTTATTTTTGGCTCCTTTTTGCTCCGTTAATCCACCCATTCCCGTCTCTAAATCCCACTGCTTTTTCCTTCTCATCATCTCAAAGATCTCTCCATTTCTTTCCACCTCTACAGCCAATACTCTTATTAGAAGCCAAGTTATATTTCACTTTAACCACACTGTTTTCCCTCAGACTAGACAACTGCAGCCACCAAGCTGGTTTTGGATACTGATTTAATGTGGTTTACTTACAATTATTTGTGTTACTTCTGCTCCTTTATCAAGCATAAGCATCCTGTGATCATTTTCAAAGATTTCTAACCCTGCTTATGCTCCCTTGTTGAGATCCCTTTATCCCTACCTCTGTGCTCTTCTAAAGGCTCACAGCTTTGAACACCTATTTCTGGAGTCAGAGCCAATGTCCCATTATCTTTTGTCACAGGGCTCTTGTGCTTTGAAGAAATGCTGTCAGGACCCCTGCACAGCTCTACCTTGTCCAGTTTTGTGTCCTCTTCAACATCTAAGTTCTGCCATGCTTGCCTGGAGTGACTATTTGTTTCAAAAAAAAAGGGCACAAATATGTGTGCCTTATTCAGTATTCCCAGTCGCATTCTTTTCTGGCTGCTTGTCCTCACACAGTGAGGTTCTCTGGGCCACCTGCCTAGAATATAGTTTGAGCTGTGAGTAATGGGTAAAAAGGCCAAGTGACAGTGTATTCTGCTGTTCTTCTCATTTCTTCAAATTCAGACAGGTTACAACCAGAGAATCGCTTACTTGCCCACATCTCCTTTGCTCTGTGACTTCTTCAGATGGTCTAGAAAAGTACATTTTTAAGAAGATTCAAGGGACTGGACATTAAGGTTTTTGCAAAGCTTATGCAAGCAGCAGGATTAGGGGACTGATTCTGCAGATTCTCAGGCCATTTTACAAAGCCCTGAGTACAGAGAGAGGCAAAAGAAGAGAGGCTATATTTATCCTGGTAGGCAACACCAGAGACGTGAAAACAATTGACCCCTTTGTTTCTATTTCTCCCCACTTTTGCAACCCTGCCAGGCCTAATTTAGCATCTGTACTCACCTTCCCTGAAGGCAATGCCTTTACTTGGCTTGAGACCGTTTTCCCAGAAACCAGTATGTCAGCTGGCATAGGGAGAGATTTCTTGGAGAATGGTTGAGTGGGCTGGGTTCTGTGGTTCCTTAGTTTTTCTGCTGCTCCAGTTGTACCTCAGGAGACCAGCAGCCCGATGAATGCGTTGTTCTAAAATGTCAAAAGGACCTCTGGGCACAAAGTGTTGCATCCTTCAGAGCCACCCAACTCATGCAAAAGTAAGAGAGGTGCAGCCATAGGGAAAATGTCAAGCTGGTATTGAATAGCTGTGAGCGTCATTGCCACCAGTAAACAGGATCACTTACTTGACCGGGGTAAAACAAATGCTAAAAATACACTGTGTCCATCCAGTTCTCTCATCCAGTATTGCAACCCTGCTGCTGAGACAGGGAGTTTGATCTGCATTTGTGACCTATCCTACATTAAAAAATAAATAAATAATATAAAATAAAAATAAAAAAAATAAATCAGGGAACATACAGTAGATGCATTTTACTGCCAGAGTGGAACTTCACAATCCTACCAGGGGACCCTTTTGTAATGTTTGTAATGTGCTGCTGTTGTGCTTTAGCAAAGAGAAATGTCACTGCTGGGCTTTATTCTTAACAGACTTTTTTAAACATCAATTAATGCTAGCAAATGTAATGAAGCAAATTTTCCTTTTTATTTATATTTTGGTGAAAGCAGTGAGAGGGCTTGGGGGAATGACATGCATGGGCAGGGAGCAGAGGGGCAAAAAGGGTGCCGCTTCTGCAGTGCCACTGAAGAGAGGTGGATAATCCTTTTGAAAGGTGTGTAACTGCAGATGGGCACCCAGCTTCCAATGGCAATCACTAGGTTTGAGAAATCAAGCTGCTTTTGCATGTATCCTTCATGTGGCATCTTAAAAAACACTCTGCAAAACATGCATCTTACTCAACACACAAGGCTGTGTGCTCCATTGGTGTTCACCTGGCTGAAATCAGTCAGCCCTCCATGTGCACTCTTCTTAATATCAGAGGTAAAATGACCTAAGGAGGGACATTTGTTTCTTGTTGCATGAACCCTATAAGAATTGCATCATCATATTATATTCCTCCATATTTCAATGCTTGAAACCATTGCAGTGTAATTAGCAGTGTTAGCTCTCTGCTGTTTCTCTGACGCAAAGGCAAACACATGTTCAGGATTGTAGGCAAACTTTTCCAACACTGATTTGTTTTGCACTGCTGGGAAGAGATATCACTGGAAATTTGGCCATGCAACATTGCACTTCTTTCTTGAGAATCCCTCATGGAATTAGCAGGGATACCTGTTGTTTGGAAGGTGTATTTGACTTACCATGATGTGACAGAGTTTTGATTCAGGCACAGAGGGCACAGAACATTTCATTCAAAGTTAACGTACTATACATGAGGTAATATCTTACCGACAGAGTGAATTAAGGGAGAAGAAACAACTTTAATTTGGACTTTCCCTGCTATTGTCAGTTTTTACTGACACCTTCAGAGTGGTTTATTTTCTGAGAAATGCTGGTAATTTGGTATATCAGCCAACTTTCTGTTTGCTATAAATCAATTTCAAGTTGGTTTTTTTTCCTCCTCATACCCAGCTTGTTGCATTTTCATCTTTTTTGGGGTGGAAGGAGAGAAAGGGCCTGTCAGTCACATACATAAAATGTTGGAAAGATAAGGGGGTGGATAGATGGCTCACAGATACGTCTTCCAGTTCAGTTGCCCCACCTCAGTTTCCTTGCTGCTCTGCAGGTATTCCTCGTCAGCTATTATTTCCAGTTCTGATCTTTGGCTTCTGGTGCCCAGCTGAACTGCAGAGGCTGCCCACCTTTTCCGCTGTATAATTTTCAAGGATTTAACACAGCAATTTTTCTTCTTCTCCGCTGCCATGTCGTTTATCAAGTTCAGCAATCAAACAGAAATGAGCATCAACAAAATGTGTTGTTTATTTGTGAAAGTGTCGTGGAACCAAAATCTGCATGCTTTGCCTAGAAAAATTCATTGTAAAATCTAATAGTGGGCTCTTGCTGGTCACAGTAATGCAGATCACAGCAAGTGAGTTTGCCCTGTTTTTTTTTTTTTACTTCTCAAATGCCCCTGTTTTTCCAAATATGACTAGAGGGATAATATTCCTCCTTGACCTTATTTTCTGTTGTTCAAATCCTGCCTAGTGTTAATCCCTCTGCTCACCTCCAGGTTTAATACATTTAAAATTTCTTCTTGAGTGAGGTGAAGGAAGCAATTGAAGGGGCTGGGGGATATATTCTATCTGCTTTACATCTTTACATCTCGTATGCTTGTTTTCCCCACATTGTTTGGAGAAAGACTGACAAGTAAGCATAACATGCCGAGAAAGTAGAGAAACTTGCTGCCTGTGAGGTTTTTGATGAAGATGCTTTGTTTTAAACAGAATCAGGGTTTCCAAATGATGGCCCTCCAGCTTTAAAAAAAAAAAAAAAAAGATGAGACAAGTTAAATGCATATCTAGTACCATTCTGCCAAGAAATGCTTTTATTTTTTAATATCATTAAGAGACTGATGATGGAAAAAAAATCCTGTGGAGCTGCCCTTTATTACAAAAAGTCAGGGTATACAATATTTAAATAATAGCTTAAATGAATGTGCTCAGGCCTTGGTCAAATTATTTCATAAAGTTAAGAAATTTAAAAATTGCCCACAACGAAAATGTCCACAGCATCTTAATAAGTTTTACAAGCATCTATACAAGATGGCTGTAGAAACACTTTCAGTTTTTTGGGTTTTTTTTCATTTTTTGTGGGCTTTAATGACTGAGATTGCTCTGTAAAAGGAATGTCTGTCTTCACTGGCAGTCTTTTTGTCCCTGACAAAATGTAAAAAAAAAATCTGTGTCTGCAAGTGTTTTCTGTGTCTCCTTCCATTCTTCTGCTTATTCTTCAACTGTGTCAACAGTATGTGCAGATAAATAAAATATCATCAAGAATGCTGATATCATCTTCCTTTTCCCTTTTCCCTCCTCTAACTTATAATAATGTGGGGCAAAGGTCTACTTAACATAACACAGTTACGGTAACTAGTACATTTGTATTTCTGCTATGATGAGAGGTCTGCTGTAGTGAGACTCATCCACTGTTGCTGCTTCTTCTCAGCAGTGTTAATTATTCTTCAGGCTCGTGTAGCGTGTGTATGGAAACACAAAATAAGCAATCAGGGAGTAGGATATTTTTGGTTTTATTTGTTGTGTCAGTGACACTTCCACTCTGACACAAACACACAGCACAACGCTCCTGATCTGTAATGAGGTTATGTCCCAGGACGTGTGTTAAAAGCACTAAATAGTCCCTTGCTTATTCAAAATCCTCATTTATCTGAATTAATTTTGTGTCCCCCATTTCATTTGGGTAAATTAGGTTTCACAGTTTCACAATTTGATCACAAGCCTCACAATGTTCAGTACTTCTTTTTCAACCTGAGCCTCCAAAATGACAGTGCTGCATCAAAATCTCAGTCTTCATTTAAAAAAAAAATTGACATACTCACTTTCCTCGTTACAGAGAAACCCTCTGAGGGGAAACTGCCCAGTGCAGACTTCCAGCCATACACTCAGTTAATCTCATGGTTTTTAACCCGTTCTACCCACTCTGCAGCATATGGCTGAAGTAAATTTGGTTTCAGTGACTGCTAGGTACCTTGTGCATGTACACAGAGCACTACATGTAGGATTGGACTGGGTCTTCCTCCCTTTCTTCCTGAGTTCTTCTGCTTTTTCCTACCTCTTCTTGTTTAAATGAACTGCCCACACAGTGAAAACTCAGTGGGTCTTTTGGAGAATATTTCAGACAGCAAATGCAGTCTTGTCAGTTATTTATTAGAGTATGCCTTAGTAAAAGGCTAATGTCTTACCACTGATAGGTCAGCCACCTATCTCTTCCTGTTATAGGCATGTTTTTCATATCACATTTCAGATTTCCTCAGAGATTTACAAGTATTTTTTGGTTTCTCTCTGATGTTAATCACCTCATATTCATTTAATGTTAGGCCACATTTTTCTCCAGCTCTGTAACTTTTATTTGGAGAGGGCTATATACTGACCTGACAGCCTATACTTTTATTTTTCTCATAATGGTCCTGTATTTTTTTCCCTAGTTTGATGTTTGATCTTTGTAACCTGCTGTTCTTTTTAATTGCTTATTGTTATTAATGATATAGTGGTAACTTTGTTGGCTTGAGACATTTGGATGTAAAAATACAGCTGTCATTATTGCCATAAGAACTGCACTAAATTATCCAAGCTCTGCCTGGAAATGTATGCTCCTTTGCATTTCTTCAGTGAACTTTAAGTGAGGGTTAAATTGAGACTTTGCTATGCCTTTTCACACAGGTTTCATGCTCTTGTCCTGCTTCTGCTCACTGCTTTTTCTGCTCCATTTTCCTTTTCAGTCTACCTCATTTTTTGTTTATTGTTACTACTACATCTGTTCTCCTTCCCAATCAATCTTTATCTGTCTGATACATCTCTTTTTAGCCAACTCTATTTCTTCTACTCTGATGTTTTTCCTCTTTTTCACTTATTGTTTGAAGTTCAGAACTTTGCCATTCTGTTACATCGAAGTTCACTGGAGGAGGGGCTGTGTTCTTAGGCTCCACTCCTCAGTTACATGCATGGTGGGAAATGGTGTCTTTGCTTCAGTGAGGAATTAGGTTTGATCAAGGGTTGGAATAAATCTGTTAACAGTGGCATTTAGAGTTTGGGAAAATAAGGCCAACCCCCAAATATGTAACAGATAGAGAAAAAATAACTAACTGGCCCTCATTATTCTCTTATCCACAAATGAAGAACTTTCAATATAAAAATTCCAAAAGCTGTTTGTTCAGCTCAGTGTGAAGTCTTAGTACCAGCAGAGAAAGTGGGAAGGAGAGTGGAGCAGGTTTAGAATGAAGTCTGGTCCTTTTTTGATATGTGGGCCCAAAGCTGCTTGCTTTCTTTATAGCAGAATCAAAGAGAGACATAGGGAAAGGTTAGCTCAAATTAAAATTGAGCTTTCTCATGCTTTCCTAAATAAAACCGCAAACTAAATCAGATGAGCAATATAAATAATTCTTTATATTAAACTGAGCTTTATCATTTTAATATATTGCTGTACAAGGAGATCTCCCCTAACAGGCAAAGCAGTTTGCTAGTTTGCTCACGTGAAAATAATCTAATTAAATGCCCAGTTATCAGCATAGACCTGAGGGCCTTCACAAGCTGAACCTCTTCCTCCTCCCTGTTTTTTCTAAGGGCTGGGGATGAGGAAATGGAGGTTAGGGAGAAATAAAGCAGAAAGTTTATACACAACTAAATGAGTTGAAGAGCTGGATCAAAATCACAGCAATTGCTGCTCATTCCCAAGTGTCTCTCACCTATGTGAAAAGATGCCAAATAATATTTGACTGATATAATAGTATTAAGATTTGGAAAACAAAATATCAATGCTATCTGATGTATTAGGAAATATGAAAAAGACTGTTATTTATTCATGCTCCTGAGTCAAATATCCAATATAACAGGAAAGCCCTATCCTATCCTACTTTTTTTCCATTTTTCTTTTTTCTTCCCTATCTTTTAAGAATAAGCAGGCAATTCTCTGTAGATAAACAGCTTTTCAGCATTTAGAGACTTTATCTTCCAGACATCTAATAGCTTCATACCAAAAGAAAGAAGGCAACTCTGACCCTTTTTGTATACTCAGAACAAAAGAAATACCTGATGAGACTTGTGTACGAAACATAATTTCTACTGCTGGTCCACTGTAGTGTATAATTAATATTGATACTTTGATTGTCTCCATGTGAGATGTTTTCCCAGTACCACTAAATTTAGAACAGTTTGTATTTAGTTTATGCAATGTGAAATATCCTCCTCTACCTTAAAAGTTCGTGTTTTCTTTGTGCAGAACCTATAAGTAGATATACCTGTACTTTGACCAGATGAGTGGGCATTACTAGTAGGTATGCAACAACAAATAACAGAGAAAGCTGGTTCTCCAACCAGAAAGCAAGAACAAGAAGACAAAATTGTAGCCTACACAGTGAATAAAATTACTGAAATTGAAATAATAATTAAAGAAAATAAATAAAATAGCAAGAAGTTTTTACTTACATTTTTACTGTGCTTAGTTCTTCTGAATACAAATGTGACACTTTTATTATTTTTCTCCCTACAGTTTGATTAAATCATTAATATCTACTTAGCTCAGGCAACCTCTGAGCCATTCAAATTGCAATTTGACTTCAGTAAAGAAGATTTGGTCCAAAAGTCTTCCTGGAAATAGTCTCTTAGCTCACAGAAGAGAACAGAGAAAAACTCAATTCCAACCTTAATTCCAATACTGCATTCATAATGGTTAACAGATGAAGCAGGGTCTGATTCTTACACCACTGTAATTTAGTAAGAGAGTTTTCATTCTCTGTTTGGGATGCAGCTTTGGGGTACAGTTTCTTTATCTGTAAAATTCAGATGGTAATCTGTATTTCACTGTGTAGTGAGAGGATGGAGGGCTTAACCCTGTACTTCAGCAGAATTTAGTCCCACAGAAAGCCTAGGCAGGAGTCTAGAAGGATGGGAGGCCTGCTCTCCTGAAATAGTTATGCCAGCATTTGAAGGATCAGTCACCAAGTTTTTAATCAGTGCTCTCTTAAGTAGTATTTGAAAAGGTAAATGTTGAGCTGGATCATCTGTCTACAAATGCCTCATACCACTCAGCTTATTCCTACTGGTTTAAATTTCTTTTTATACCCCATGGTAAAATTGTTTCCAGAATAAGCTCCATCACATGGGATTTTTTTTGCAATGATGGAGTGTAACCTTGTAATGTGTGTAGCTATGTGATGCAACACAGACTTTTTTTCTGAACCGATTTTAATACCTTTTTCTGGTGCAGTTACAGACACAGAGTAGCAAATTATGCATGTCCCATCAGTTGGTGAATAACTCTGTTGCAGAATTCCTGAACTCTCTCCTGGTAGCCAGTTGCCCAGAAAATGCTGTTTGATGGAGAGGGGACTTGCTGTATTTAAATCGTTCTTACTTGAGCTGAATACATGACACTTATTAAGAAATAGACACTGCCAGTTGCCCTTACTTTATTTTCATACAGCCTCACTGAAGCCAGACCATTTGTGGTTTTAATAGAACATACAAGGCACATGTGGTAAGAAGAGTTCACTTACAAGCAGCCAAAGTGAGTGCAACCAAGCAAAAAAGTGAACAGTTGGTGAAGTGAAATGCATCCCTTGCTTCAGACAAAAATACAGTGGAATGAAAGATGCAGTAGACTGGCTTTCCCTTAAGCAGATCTAATTTCAAAATCTGTCCCTGGAGAGATGAACTTTTACTTTAATTGAGGAGGTGGATCCCAGCTCTTTGTCACTCCATCAATCAGCACCCTTTACTGTAGCTTTAGCAGAACACTGCAGAAGGCTGTAGGATTTATTTCCTGCTTGTTGAATAAAGCTTCCCAGCCAGAGCTGCTGGGAGTCTGCATGGCGTGGCCTCAGCAGCACAGTGCAGGTCCCATCTTCTTCCTGCTGCTATCCTGAAGGCCAGTATCCTTCATGGCAGTGTCATAGCCTGGTCCCTACCTTCCCCTTGAGAGGCCACAGTTGTTGGTGACTCAGGAGTTTAGGATTGTTGCTAGGATCTTGTCTACCACCTTTCCTTGGCATGGGCAAAGTCTTGCCTAAAAATCATTCTGGACTGAAAAAAAATGCAAGGGGAAAGACATTGCTTGAGGTGCAGCCTGATGTTTTGAGTTTCTTCAGCTGACATCATGATTTTGGTTAAAAGTTATGGTTAAGGATAAACACAGACCAGCATGCAGGCATCTACATGAGCAGTAGTATGTGGCGCAAGAGGGAAGGTGTGCAGGACAACTGTGCCTAGAGATTGAGTGAGGAAGGAGAGTATATCCTTCCCCTGCCCTCCTGCTTCCTAACACATGGTGACTTGCTCTGGACAGTCCAGGAGAAACACACAGGTGTACTTCTTTCCATCCAGTCCTCCATCTTGTCCCGCCAGGATTTAATCATTAATTAGGACTTGAACAAAAACTGTTTTTCTATGATAGGCTGTTCTCATGGCTGTAAATTCCAGCTGCATTATTCTTCTTGCTGCAAATTCCAGCTGTATGCTTTGCCTTTACTGTCTCCTTTACTGTCTCCTTTGCCTTTACTTGTCTCCTCTCCCATGTTTTTCATGTCAGCCACCAAAATTGACACTGTGGTGGATCATGTTTCTCATTTGAGGGGTTATGATAATGATAATGTTTGAGGAATTGAAAGTTGTGAACAAGATGTTGGAGAGAGGGTGCTGGAACAGGTACTATTCCATTTCAGTTTCCAGGCTTGGAAAAGCTGTTATTTGCTCTACAGCATTTGAGGGTACATGTCATGATCATATTTGCCACAGTAGACCCTAAGACCAAATTTTGAGCAGGAATGAGGTTGCCTGAAGTGGCACAGGGTGTCTGATGGTTGAATAGGTGTGTAACGAGTAGAACTTAAAAGATGCAGGTAGCTCAGCACTATAAGCTAGGAAGCATGGATGGTTGTACACTCTGGAAATTACAGTGTTGTGTGGTGTTTTTTGTCCTTCCCCTGTTTTCTGTGTGAGATGTTGTAGCCGAGGGGTTAGCTGTCATCCATGGCATTGCTTCCTTACTCCTCAGATCTCTGGCTTATAAATGTGTGCTGCAGAATTAGCTCAGGGAAGAGTGAAAGCAATGTGAAGAAGGAGAAATTGGTTTAGGGGCATGGTTTGCTTGGTAAAAAAATTACAAAGAAAACACATTGAATATGGGAGCTGCGCATGTTTTAGACCTAAAAAAAATAAATACAGGGCCTGCAGGCCACTTCATTCCTGTGTTGTGTGTGGAGGGCAGAGTTTACGTGACTTCTTAGCAGTTGCTTTTGAGCATGGGCCCAGCCTTGTGCTGATTTACCAGGAGGACATTATCATCCTAGGACCTTTGCCTATAGATTTATTCAGAGTAGAAAGCACAAGGATCCTTCTGGACAATCTCGAGGGCGAATAGCAGAAAGTTACTTATAAACTGTTACAAATTGGTGCTGGGTGATGGCTGTAGTGTTGATCAGACAATATAAAAGGGCCCCCAGTGGTTACCGACTTAACAGCTGCATGTAAGTCAGGCAGTGAACATTTGCTTGTAGCTGCTCTAGTTTTGCTTTTATTGAAGAGCAAGAAGCATAAACATGGGACACACAGTCTAGAGGCTGCTTAAAGGGTTCCACTTGTTTAAAGTGCATACTGAAATGTCAGGGCATTCCATGAAATGAATAAGTTGTGCCTTGAGTTGGTAACACAAATTGGGCCAGGTCATCCACAGCACTGGCTCCAGGGAAGGTGCAAGTGGGAGCATCCGGCCTCTGTACAAGTTGCTCAGTAACTCTGCAGTACGTGGGTAGGCAACACGAAGAGGATCCCCAAATATGAGTGTATGCTCAGCACGAAGGCTGATTATATTTGCTTTTATAGCTGATTGTCAAGTTAGTTGCTGAGGTAATGGGCTGCACCTCAATTAAAATCTACCTGCCTGCATTGAAACATTTAATATTTGTGTAAATATTAAACATTTATATGAATATTAAATGCATTTATTTGGAATTGATTCATGTTTACATTTTCCCACTCTCTGAATAAAGATTACAAATGGAAAGCAATTTACTTATGCAGAAATTCTGCATTCATCAAACTCGTTTGTCTATGAGCAGTGGGTAAACCATTCCCATCCATCTTGCGAGGTCTTAACCATGTCCAAGCTCATATCCCAACCACGTAAGGACAACAGTAAGCACCAGTTCTCTGCTGCACAGTGCATACTTCGTTCTTGCCTTCCTCATGGCGTTGTTGGGCTCATAATGTGAAGGACGTGCTGACTTGTTTTACGATGTACCACACCAGGGAATGCAGTGCATAGTTTTCTGTTAGATTTGGAAAAGTGCAGGCTTTATATTAAAGGTTCATTTCTTTTTCATCCTTCAGCTAACTCATTTGCACTGTAATGTACTTTGCTATTCCTCCTCCTGATACTTGCTGCTTTTATACCTATTTTGCAAGCCATATTTTTAGTCTAATCCATACAGCAGTTGTCTAAAATTCCATAGCATTGCTTATTTCTTACCTATAACTCTTAATAAAAAATAGGGCTGTGCCAACCTATTATATCTTTAATAGAATATTCTAATGGTTATTAAATCAATTGACTCTGAATCTCACTTTAATAAATGAGTCAGACAGTATTTTCCAATTACTGTCAGCCGCCACCTTTCCAAAGAGCAGATTATTTTGATTGAATTTTTAAAGCTGCTCAGCACTTTTTTTTAATTTTTTTTTTTTTTTACTTTTTTTTCCTGCCTGAGTAAGAGCAAAGAGCAGCAGCTCTGTTCTGCAGGGAAGGAGAGTCCTTCGGACTGTATCTGACACTCCATTCCATTTCAGATTTATCCCAAATGGAAACTGAAAATGACATTTCACTGGCCTTTTATTTATTAATGATATTATATTTTGCACTTCCATAGCACCCTATCAAATTGTTTGCAAAATATGGAGAGCTAGGACAGGGGCCACTGTGTACACAGAGCCTTTTGCATCCTCTTTCCACATCTGGTGCCTTTGCAAGATTTGCCACATCCTGGCTCTTTCATGCCAGTGGGAGATAAAAGGCTGGCCATGCCTTTAAATTGTCTATGGAGAACAGAGAACAGGGACAAAGCCTTGTTCCCTCATCCTTCCACAGTGCTGTGTGATCCAGGCAAGTTGTGTGTCAAGAAATATAATCTTAAACCTTTCCAAAGGGAGATGGCAGCAATTCTGGGTCTTCTGAGTAAGGTAGATAGTCTTGGACTCTTCTCCAGCACCACTGTCTTGGTTGCATTAAAAGTCTTAAGGGATAGTAATTAGGTCAGCCTGTTAAAGTAGAAATTAAAAATTAGCACCTCCTCTTTAAAGATGGGTAGTCTGAGAAACACAGTCCACACTGTCATGCCCAAGGTGATAAGAGTATGTCAGCGTTGGAGTTTGGAATGGAAGCCAGAACTCCTGACTCTTCTGCCAATTCCGTACCCTTAGCTGTCTTCCTTAAATTTAAATCATGGCTGGTCTCACATTCTTGAGTTAAAGGTCTGGAATCTTGCCCTTTGTTCCAAGGATGTAACAAAGCTGGTGGTGTGCACAAAATGGGTGAAAACAGTGGGACTTAGGAAAAATATTATTCTGTTAGTTATACAAATGTAGTCTTATTTTAAATATGGTCTTTAGAACTTGGAGACTAAAAACATTTTATTTTTAAGAGAAAGCTTAGATTCTGCACAAATTGATGTCTCTTGCCTGGGGAAGTTTTTTATCTGCCCCAGGCGAGTGGGTGAGGGGATTTTTCAAACCCTGTTTATAAGCCTTCAGGAAAATCATATTTGTAACATAGAATAATCAAAGTGATTTTGATGTTTGTGACCAGGAGATCACCTTAGATCTGAGTAATATGGGAAATACAATAAGGGTCACCCTTAATGGGGTTCAGTTCTTCATGAACAAGTACAATTTCTGTGTAATTAAAATTAATTTTGCTTCGGCATCAGGAGTGCATGCCTTTCTTCCTACTTTTTTCTTCATCAACTAAGGTAATGGAAAGACAAAAAAAAAAAAAAAAGCATTCTCTGTTTTCTGTAGCATCTTATAAAAATATTTCTTTCTCAGAAGTCTTTCTTCCTTGGAATATTTGAAGAACACCTTTTCTGTGTTCCTGTGCTCAAGAATGATTAGCATGGTTCATTTACACTTTGCCAACAGTAACTCTGTGATTTGAGAATTGTCATTGATTATCTTCACCTTGTCTTGTGGAAGATCCTGAGATGGAACTCCCTTTTACCTAATTGCTTTGACTGCGTGTCAGCACAATCAGGTTGATAAAGAAACTTCACCTTACAAGCTTCCTATCTTGTAACTGCCCATTGTGGGGAACTTTCACCATCTCCAGAACTATCTGTTCAGTAATGACCATGGCAAAGATTTGTATATAGGAGAAATACTGTGTGCCAGCCTGTACAGTCCTCATAACTAATTAGCAAGTTCAGGAAAGAAGAGGCATTTATACAAGATTTGTTGAGCCTTCCTCCTCTTTTCAGGATGCTGTTCTGCAGCTTTGCCCGCAGCTGTGGGTTGCTGCCTGTTGGAAGAACACAGCTTACAACCTGCCTTGGAGGATGTGTCTGTGTCTCTTAGATCTACAGACTGAAGTATGCCAGGTCCTTTTCCTTCATGCTCCCCGTGGTGGTGCTTGTCCTCTCTCAGCAGTAGCAAAGGCAGAACACACTGGAAGGGTTTGCTAGTGATGGTGCAAAATGCCAAATCCCAGGCGACTCTTGATAATACATTAAATTTTCACTGCTATTGAAGTAGTTAGCATATATTTGATAAATAGTTTTTAATTTTTTTATGAAGAGTTACAAAAGGTGTCACCTACAAGATGAGAAAGTGTCACCCACCCTTAAGCTTCCCCTGGGAGTCCTTTGCAAAGGACTTTATCAGACATTGTGCCTGACTGCCAGTGTATATGGCTGAGTGGGACGTGTACCTCAGCAGCCTGTGGTCTGTTGCCACCATATTCAAGTCTCTCCAGAGAGGCCATGGTGTCAAAACAGCTGAGATTGACCTAAGCCTTTGCCTGAGTTTGCGTTGACAGCTGTCCTCAGTGGATCCAGCTACAAACTGGTGCCTGGTCAGGCAGGCTGGGAGTCAAGTTCTTCTGCCTCATGTAGGTAACAGAGACAGGCGCTTCAGCAGGAACAGTCTGTGGGCAGAGGATTGCCAGGACCACCAACATTTTTCAGCTGACACTCAGAGCAGGCCTTCCATTTCACACCCTCTAAAAGCTCTGCAGCGTGTAGAGGTATGTGATGATGCAGAGCGACACAGAGTCCCCAGGCAGGTGCAAAGGAAAGCCACTTTATTGCAAAAACCAGGCCTTTTAAAGCAATTATCTGGTTATCAGTTTACATCGTTTTAAGGCACAACAAGCCCAAGTCAACCAACCACCACACATCACGATGTGGACATGAGGCAGTCACATCTCTCAGGTCTCTTATGCCTCTCTACCCCTATTCCAGCTGAGTCACTCTCCATAAATAGCATGTCTGAGCCATGATTTTACAAGGGTAACAAGGCCCTTATTTTATAAGGCTTTACCTATTTGCAACAGAGGCAGTCAGGAACTTTCATGAAGGATTGGGTAGAAAAGGAAAGAAAATTTGCAGTTTGCTGTGTCTGCAGTGGAGTGATACCATTTTTGTGTAAATCTTTGTCTTTGTTGGGTATCCCTTTCCATTGTGAAGAGCTCTGACACCTCATAGAAACCACCCAATGGTAATTTTCAGTAGCCCTACCTGCAGAATGGTCACCACCACCTGGCTTAGCTCACACTGTTTAATTCCCCGCTTTGGCTAAAGATGCCATGACTAACACAAAGGCTAAATTTAGCTTTTGGACTAACGAGAAGTGAAAGCTGGGAGCTATCATTGACATGTTTTTCAATTCTTATAAGTCCCTAAGGGTCATTTGGGGCAGGAATGTGCCCCCACTCAGCTGTGGGATGCAAATCATTGTCTGTGCTCTCACCACCCTTCGCGAGTGCCCGTCACCAGAGTCACTGACCGTCCCTGCAGGCAGCGCTGTGTCCAGCGGGAGGTTGGCAGCCTGGATTTGGGTGTTCAGCATGGGCAGGGTGCTCTCCTAAATCGCTCCTTCCCGACTGGGAAATGGCAGGGAGCTGTGCCAGTCACCAAGCACTCCATTCCCACTTGTTTTTTAATAAGCAGATACAGTATTTACCTGCGAGATCAATGCTACTCCTGTAGCACACTGGTGACATACAGAAGGACCTTTTCTAAGCGGCGCTGTGGGAATTGAGGCCTCTGCAGCAGGGCTGGAAGCCACTTCTTACCTAGCAACTGTTTCTAAGTAGGACAGCCGCTGACTGCCCTCATGGCAGAGTGGATGAATCCTGCAGCACCCTCAGGAAGGGAACCTGGTGCCAGGCACCAGCCGGCCTTGGAGGACAATGGGAGGAAGCAGAGGAACAAGCAGAGGGGAGCGGGAAGGGTTTTAAAACCACAGGACGGGAAAGCTGAGTCAGAAAGCACATGGGGACTTTTCTGGGCTGTTCAGAGGAGAAATACAAATAAAGAGGGGAAAAAATCCAGGATTGTCAGAAAGGGAGGTTTGAAATCCTGCAGCTTGCAAAAGATTTCATGTATACCCATAGGACTGGGAACGTGGAGTAGGAGTGATATGAGGGTATAAACTACCCACCCTTCTCACACTGGTTACAAGAAACTCCACCTCAGCCAGAGTGCCAAAAATGGCATTCACAGTTCTTACCCGTGGTAGACAGGATGATGTGTGATCAGCATTAAATTCCTCATGCGCTGTTTTGCAAATGTGCTTGGTCGTGACTGGGTGGCTCTGGTAAGAAACGATGTTTCAGGTCATAGTCATCATTTCCTACTGAAGGCTAATGCTCTGCATTCCTGCTTAGTGCTAATTGTAAGTGGAAAATCTGTGCTTTTAATGCCCAGTCAGGCTTTGGATATTCTGAAATATTCTGGATAAGAGAACACTTCAGCAATTGTAGGCTCTGAGGGGAATCCAGTTTCCTGATCTTAGGAAAACAAAAAGCTGCTCCAGTTCACAGATTGTGTTGGACTTTCTCTTTGTAAGGTTTGTGGTGAATTTCAATTTTCCTTTGATTTCTCCTGCAGATGAAGGATTGAACCATGAATGCAAACTCTGCAATCAGACGTTCGACTCTCCTGCCAAACTTCAGTGCCACCTGATAGAGCACAGCTTTGAAGGCATGGGGGGCACCTTCAAATGTCCAGTGTGCTTTACAGGTAGGAGCCCATCACTGCTTGTCCCAGTCATGCCCTTAGCTTGACTTTGCAGAACTCCCTGAAAAAGTGTGTCATGTGCTCACTTTAGGTCAGTTTTAGGAGGGAACATTACATTTTGTTCATTAGTAATATTGATTAGAAATCGTTTACAAAGCTGAGCTCCTTGGGAGGTCAGTCATCCATCTGTAAGAAGTGCATTTCAAGCTCTTCTATCGGAAGTCTGAGTTTTTTATAATTACAGAAGTGATAGTCTGTTACCTTCCACGGTATCATGTTCATTACTTCTACGTTTCAAACTTGCCCAGGTTAAAACTGTCCATAATTTTGTGCTTTAAAGCTACAGATGCTTCATCTACAACAATAAAGCTCAGAGCAGAATTTGGCCCCAGTTCTCAGGCATAGTCTGTGCAGCAGCATTCTCCTCTGATGGGGTAAGAAAGCCCACATGCCTGTGTTTGTTGGCTTGTGCTGAGAAGAAACACCCTTGTAATATGCTTTAGAAAGCAAACCATGCTGTCTTGCCACAAGCCAAGCTCTGCTCTCCCCTGACAGAAGTCCAAGTGTGGAATAATCCTCCCCAAGTCAGTGGTGTTATTCAGTAGTAAAACCCAAGTGAGAAAATAACTTGACCCAGTAGGGCTAAGCACTGCAGTGTTTGGGCCATAATGAAGAACAGAAAAATGCTGTTGTTGGAAATGAAAACACATTAAAAGGATGCCTACTGAGTTGTTGTGAGTTTTTTAAGGACTTCCTAATAGAACATTTCATAAAATGATAACCTAAAACATGAGTGTTAATATGTAGCTTGCATTTCCAATTTTGCTTTAAAAGATGAAAATCAAAGATAATCACAAACATGACAAAACACACTTTGGGTATTCACACATCAATGGCATGCTAATTCTGGAAGCCATTCAAGGTTTCTGCTTTCCATTAATGGAAGTGAAGGGTTTTCATTGATAAGCAAATAGACCCTTTAATACCTTCATTTTACTTCTCTTTGTTTGGCAGCTCCATGCCCAGTGAAACCTAAGTGAGTGCTACCCAGGAAAATTAAATTTGAATTTTTCATCTTTCAGATACAGTGGCTGGTGATGATTATTACCTCACTGTGTTCAGGTTTCACACATTTCTTTGGGTTATAAAATTTAAAAAATACATTGTTCCTCTTCACTGCACAGCTTGTCTGAGCATTGTAGTACCACCAAAACAGTTTGTTTGTAAAGTGTCTGTGTTCAATAATTATTTCAGTTAGGCATTTCTTCAAGTTCTAGTTTTGCTACTGATTCTACTAATTTTTTTACTTGTTTTCATTTATATATTATGGTGCTATCTTTTTTTGGTGTAACATCATGGACCTGCAGTTTCCAAGTTTGGGGTGTTGTAAATACAGCATAAAAACTTGCATATGTAGAGAGTACCCACTGAGGGTTCTCCATGTGACCAAGATCCCTGATAAAAAACTAATCCTTCCATTTCTGAGCCAGTAGCCTTGTAAAATGTGTTAAAGAGTAGGGAGATAAGTCGATTCCAATCTGTGTGAAACACTTTTTGCTGATGGGGTAAATAGACAGTGAACATTAATCACAAACAATGCTGCTTTATTAGCAATATGCCATTAAATTACTTCAGCACATCTTGCTAGAATATTAAAAAGAAGTAAAAATCACCAATATAAGTTTTATATGGAAAATGGAATCTGATCCTTTTTTTTTTCCAGGGTAATGAGAAATGTGATTAAAATGTATGACTCAGAAGAACAATATTCTGATGTTTTTTGTTGCCTTGCAATTAGAATAATTTTAATGATTAGGAATGGAGTCAAAGTCAAATGCCAGCATCTTTAATAAATCCTTTCCCTGCCTATACAGATTAATATTGTAGATGCAAACTTTTTTAGGTCACAGTGCACCAGGCATCCATCAGAAGTCAGTGCTGCCAACCCAAACACTGCCTCTGGCATATACAATTTAATTATTAATAGTATGTCTCCTAGGTAAACTGTTACACAGTCTTAGGGCCTTGTTTTGTAGTCATTAAAATTGAACATGTTTATATTATTGAAACCCTTGCATTCAGTGTGTAGGCAGAGTTGATCTTAAAGTATCCAAAGAGAATTTACCTGCAGTTCTGTTTCGCATTTATAGACATTGCCCCAGTATAGCTGTGGGATATAATTTTTAACATTAACACATTTAAATACAGAGCTGTTTGTTAGCTTTAACTTTAGGCACACAGAGTAAACAGGACTTTGGCATCTGTGCTTTTCAAACCTGTTGGTTGCTAGGAAATAAGTTTTGTGTGTGTTCAAAGTGCAATAAGCATGAAGAAATAATTCTGAACAGGAAATGGCATTTTCAGATACTTTATCCTTGAAATCTTCATTGGATGTCATGACAGGGTCTTTTTTTTTCTTTTTTTATTTTCTTGGTCAGTTGTTGGGTTTTTTTTCCCTTACACTAGGGATCTGTTTCCGTTCATTTCTTTTAGAAGAAGCATCACACTTTGTAGATAAATGACATTCATTGGTATGCATTATAGCAACAGTGTAAGGTGAAATCCGAATGCACTTGCTTAATTTTACATCCTGGAATTACTCAATGTTATTGGGAAACTGTTTATAAAAAACTCTTCACTTCTGATATTAAATAATTAAAAGCTTGTTCTTTGTCTAATATTTCAGTGTTTGTCCAAGCAAACAAGTTGCAGCAACATATTTTCTCAGCCCATGGACAAGAGGACAAGATCTATGACTGCACACAGTGTCCACAGAAGTTCTTCTTCCAAACAGAGCTGCAGGTACCACACTTGTTACCTGGGGGTTATGATAGCATTGTGTATTTGATACCTGACTTCAAAGCTGTACTTGCCATGACCTCCTCTGATACTTGCTTATCATCAGGATGGGAATTAGAGAAGGTCAAGAGAAATTGCAGGTGATTCAACCCATGCTGCTTCAAAAAGGTGCTGGCAGAAAGCCACCTGGTACAGAGCTGAATTTCAGGATTCTTGCACTGTAGGTTGTTGCAGCTCAAGGTATTCTCTAGGAGAGAGAAATGGACATCCTATTTTTCTTCTTGATAGCCATAAAACATTCAGTTGACCAGTGAAATGGAAAATAAATATATTATTTTGTCTTTAAATGTGAAAAGCTATGCACTGAAGTAGGAGTGTAGTGATGGCAGAGAGGGGAAGTAGACAGAATTCCTCTTTTGACTTGGTGGGGAATAAAACTAGGGTCAAATTAATGTCTTTTCATGGCCTGTTGTCAGATTTGTAATGATGTAAATGTAAGGTAATGTTTATTAATGGTAAACAAGAGAGAGAGACAGAGAGAGAGAAAGAGGAAGAAAGAAAACAAGGAAGGAAGGAGGTGCAGGTATGCAAAAGACATACCATTAAAAGAAAGAAACAGGAACACAGGGTAAAAATTATTTTTAAGGGTAGAATTAGGGCTTTAAATTAGGATTTTAAGTAGGATTTTAGAAAGCAGAATAGATGACTGAATTATGAAGTTTGAAAGCACACGGAGTGTGTACAATCACCTCCTAATAAGTCTATCCCACCTAAAATACACTTTCATTTCAAAATACATGGGGTCTCAAGCAGCTGCCTTCATTTTTTTGTTGTAATAAACCAACAATATGTTTTTCCACTCAAAATTTATTCCTTCCCAAGAGTAAGAAAAATATTTTTCTCTTTCTATCTAAGCCTCATTCACTGACACTTCAACATAACTGAAGGACCTGGTTTTCTGGTGAAGGGCACAAAAGAGTGTCGCTACAGAGGGAAACTCTGCTCTGCATGGGCTAGATGACAGTGTGTTGGTAATTCCAAGCTGCAGAAGGCTCTTACTAGACCCCCATCTCTATATCCTTAGTGACAGCTTCTCTCTGGCTTATCTACACTTGCAAAAAATATTCATTTACTTATATACACTTAATTCATTATGCTTATTCTTATTTTAATTAACTTGGATAGTGCTACCTCAGTGGAGAATGCATTATGCTTAAAAAAAGCCTGCAGTGCCATGATGCTGTTGAGATCACTGTCTTTCTGCTCTTACCTCCAGTTACCTACCCAGGCTGGTGAAAGGGCAGCAAAGCACTCAGGCAGAGCCATAGGTACTGAGATTTGGTGTCTGCTTTTGCAGATACATTGATCTCCAGCCTACTGTCATTTAAAACCTGTTCTAGGAGGCATTGCTTTGCTCGGGCCATCTACCACCTAAAGCACTGGAATCTTTGGCAACTGTCCTCCAGGTTATGCTTCTCTATCCTTTCATTGTCATGGTTTGTGTTGGGGCTTGCAGCATAGCAGTATGTTATTCTATCAAGAGCAGTTCTTTACTTTTTAAATTAAATGTGCATTTTATTTGTTTCTCCCATCCACAGGACATGCTGATCATGTCAGATTAGAAGGCAGGGTCAGCACTCCATGGCTGTAGGGAAGGCAGGGTGGAAACATGAACAAAGTAGAGCAGGACAGAATGCAATAGCATAGAAGTCCTTTCCACACGTGTGGTACAGCTGATAATTAATGGGAATGAATTCAAGCATACAGAAAATTTATGTGTTATAATGGTGCTTAATTTGGTGTTTGGCCCAGTGCAATTCTTCACTTAGCATCTTCTGGCTCCTGTTCAGAAAGAGTAGCCTGTAGGAACATAAGAATACCCTCAAGTTCATCTCACCTTCTCAATGCAAAAATCAAGCAGGACTCTCTTTAGAAGTTTCCATTATTTCACTCCAGAAGCTTACTAGGAATGCAACACAATCCCACAGGACCACATTCTGGTGAGAACAGAAAACAAACAACCAGTCCTGAAAATCAAACCTTCAATGTATTGCTCAACCTTCAAGTTGAAGTAAAGAAATTTTACAGGAATTTGATCTTTAAGATTCTTTTGACACTTTCTTTGTGCTCCATAAACTGTCTTTAAACACCTTTGTGCTCAGTAGCTACAGAACCAGCTTTAAACATTTTTAGATACTACCTGCATATGGAAGAAGCAAATGGAAACCTTCTGTAACAGTTAGAAGTTTATGCTTTAAGAATGTTCCAAGTTGTGAATTTTTGTACTAACATGCTTAAAAAGCCTATATGGTGTATTTATACTTCTGAAATGGAATTTAAAAAGTGCGTCCCTAAAAATGTTTGTTTTTTAGAATAGAAAGCTTTTAATAGGACATGCTTAACATAATAAGGGCTTTTCTGAAATAGGCTTGTACAATCTCTAAGTACCAGATAAGGAAGCTGAAAGGTAGATGCATTTATAGGGTGCCTAGTTTTCCCCCAAAAGATGAAAAATCTTCTAATTGAACACCTGGACCATTCAGTTCTCTATAGTGCGTGGATATAACTAAAACAGTGTTCTCCATCCATTATCCATAATACTGAATTTTTAACTGATAAGGAAGTAAAGAAACTTATCACTAGTTTATTAGTGAATTTTCATTAAATTATGGTAAAGGAATTTGTACCTATTAAGAATTCTTTTTCCTGCCCACATGATGTTTCCAGTGCCTGCACCTTTTTGCCTTATTGGACATAGGCTTAGATGTTAGCTCTGGTGTTTGTGCTTCTCCTGTCTCTGAGGAGGAGTAACCATTTCTTTCTTGTTTCCAGTGCTAGTATTAATTCCACATAATCAGAATGATTTGGGTTGGAAGGGACATTAAAGATCATCTAGTTCCAACCCCCTGCCATGGGCAGGGACAGCTTCCATAAGACCAGGTTGCTCGAAGTCCCATCCAACCTGGCCTTGAACACTTCCAGGAACACAACATATTGTGGTATTTGTGGGGAGGAATGAGGTACTCTTGTGGGGTGTTACCCAGAGTGAATGGATGAATGAATGAATTCGCTTTACTTTTTATACAGATGTTGCTGGATCAGAGAGGTATTGATATCTAACAGAACTGATGAATAATTGTAAATTTTTCAGTATTTTATCAGTGATGATAGTTTTCAATATGATGCTAGCCAAGATTATATGATCTCAGCACCATTTTGCCCAATACAAAAATGATATCTCTTTTTGGTGAATTAGGACATTTCCTTAACTTCTTGTGACTAATAATTAGTTGCCCCTGGGGTAGTTAAGTGTCCCCACTTTAGAAACATGAAAACTAGGGCAAGAAATAATTGGATCAGCAGTTGCTTCTCATCCTGTTCAAATGGGACCTGGCCTCAGTGATTCACGCCCTTGCTGCTTCCCATCTGGACTCCATCAGCACAGAATACCTGGGCATGAAGCCATCAGCCTGTAGGACGTTCCAGCTAATACAGAGAGCTGCAGCACTGGCCCTCAGTAGCAAAGGAGACCAGGAGCATATTCAATCAGCTCTCTTGTTTTCTATACTGCCTTCCCACATGTTTGTCCAATTGTGCTCTAACACTCAGTCCTTAATTTTCTTGGTGGACTGGGTCAAGAACATCTCAGAGATGACCTGAGAAGTTCTTCCCACTTGGAGACAAAGTGGTAGTTGGCAAAGCTCTGCTTTGTGAGTGTTTCTATTAAAGAGCTGAAGATTTTTGCTCAGAAGCTAGAACTTCCTTACAGACTTGCCTGTGAGACCATGGAACAAACTTTCAGAGCAGTTAAGTATTACAACAGATGTCCTCAACTTATGCTTTTAAGAGCAGGATGCACCTACATGTGCCAAAGGCTCCCTTCTCTCATACAAACGTATACCTGTATGTAGATTTTGAAACCTTCCCCAAAATCCCAACCCACAGCAACAGAGCTCTACCAAAACAAAATACACAGCTCCTTCCCCAGGGAAAGGATGAAAGAAAGAATGAAGCACTCATAGCAGATGTTACTCATGTCGCTTCAAACAGCAGGAGAACATTAGCTCCCAGTACAAGCCTCTGAAACAAAGCAGGACAGAGGCAGTATAGAAGAGTCTGCGGAAGTTTTATGTAGCTTAATGTGAGTCCTTCTCTGGATTTCCAGTTTTACCATTGCCTTGTTCAAATTTCACTGTTGAAACTAATCCTCTAGTTTTTTCCTCACTTATTTAAGGGTTAAACATTCCAAAGATCTCAGCATTGAAAAATGCTCCCAAAAACTCAACATTTTAAAACAGCCTTTAAAATACCCTTGACCTGAGCTGGAGCAGAACTAAGCAAGCTCTAGGCTATTTCAAGAACTAAAGGCTTGACTGAGACCTTTAGTGGAGACAGTGGCAGAGCTGGGATTCAAGTACTGTGTTCTCTCATTTGGGGGTCAGCTAGAGAAAACTGCTAATTAACCTGGGCTGGGGTTGTCTCCTTGTGGCAGAGGCCTTCTGGGGCCAGCTGGGAAAGAGGTTGGTGTAGGAATAGCATCAGCCATAGCAGCAGTGGCACAGCTACCTCCATCTAGGATTGTTTTGCCAAGGCCCCCTCAGTAGTTGAGTCTCTGTGCCATGTAGGTCCCAGCAGCAGGGGAGACCATGAATAATTTATGCTCTTTACACAAAAACAGGCACAAAACTTTCAAACCTGCAGGATGTTTTCTTCACAAAGAAAAGGCCTCAAAACGTTTGGTTTTTTTTTAGTGAAATTGGAGATTAGTTTTGGCATTTCTAGGTCCCCAAGCTCTTAGGGTGTGGAGTGGAGCATAGATGCTGGCTTTCTAGGCCCCAAAGGCCAGGAGCCAGCAGGGAATAACTTTGTCAGCTCTTCTTAAAAAGAAGCCTACCTGGAATCCAATTAACAGTCAAAGCTTTAGGCCAGCATTTTCAAACTCAGTGGCCTATTTCTGAGAGGGTGCTGAGCACCTCCAGCTGCAGATAAGGCCAGGGTAAGATGCTGGTGCTGAGTACATCAGGAAATCAGGTCAAAAATGCCTGAAGTTAGGAACCTTGATAAAAGCATAGGTGTTGAGCAGGCCATAGCCTCATTTAAAGTTTCAACAAAACACTTTTGATGCCTAAACACAGGCATCACATTCATTAATGCTGGCCCTAGTCCTTAACAGGCAGCCAGGTTGCTTTTATCAGAACAAATGCCTAGGAGTCAGAAGAGCTGGATTCATTTGTAAGGTCAGGTACTAACTTGCTCCACATAACCATGCACGCTCTCCATCTTGTGAATGAGGATGATGGTAATAATATATTCCAGAGATACTAGGATTGTAGTTAATGTTTGTGTTTTAGGGGACTAGACTGAGCTGCATGCATTGCAAGTTTGCTTTCTTTCCTGAGCCCTTACTGTGCATTCTGTTTCAGACAGATTATGTGTGCACCAGTATGTGCATTGAGTATCTTTCCATGTCTTTCAAGATTTAAAAAATTCAGACTGGTGTTCCTGAGATTTGGAGACTTTTTCCCCCTAGAAGTGAGAATTATTTTCTTTGCAAATTCTCTCAAAAAGGCAATCAAGAGAAGTACGGTGGAGGCACGCATGCATTAGCTCTTTAAGGACATACCTTCTAAGTGTTTCCCCTGCAAGTCTTTTTCTTCAATGTCAAACAAAGTTTAAATACAAAAAGAAATTCTTTGAATTCCCTTCCAGTGCCCCTTCCCTCCTGGGGATTGAGGGGTGTTATGGCCACATTAGGTTTTCATGCCGTAATTCTTTTCTAAATAAGAAATTTCCAGGTTTGCAGCTTGTGAGTTCACCCGCCTTTGATTGGCCTATTCAAATGTAAACACTCCCTGTGGGTACTTCATTAGTTCATGAATATTTATAGCACATTGCAAAGCCCACCAAGCCTAAAGTGCCAGAATTTTTCAGGGACCTTTTTGATTTCACTAAATAGTTCTTGTCAAAGATGAGCTTAGTGTTAATATACTTGTCTCCACATAGTTCATATATGAGTAAGTTTACATACCATAAGTCAACCTGTGAAATTTTCTACACTTTTTCCTGTACATAAGCAGGAAACAATGTATTCACAACGTCCCTTATACATTCTCTGTGAGAACATTCCTTAAATTTCTGGAGCAATTGAATCACAATTATGGGTTTGTTTTTTCAGATGCTTGAGTAATATTATTGATGAAAATACAGAATTAATTGGCAAAGACAGTACAGCACTTTAGTGATTGATATTACATTTAAGTACACATTTTAATCTTGAAAAGAAATTCAGACTTAAGGAACAATAAAATGGTAAAGAAATGAAAAGTAAATATACTGTCCTGAGTGAAACTCAGTAAGTATCTATTCAGAAATAAGCAAAAATTCATATTCCTTCTCTTTCTAGGGCATAGAATCATACCCAAAAGCATGTGTGCTTGAATAGACATCCATATTTTGCCTACTTCTTCCTGTTTATATACTTGTATGGCAGGATTCTTTTTGTAAAATAGAAGTACCTATTAAAAAATAACCCATGCATCTCTTCTCCAAATTGACTCATATGGTCTATATTAAATAGATTCTGCAGAATCAGATAATATAGTACAGTCTGTAACTTTTATGACTGCAAATCCTTATGACATGCAAAAATGTTAAATGAAATTCATGGTTTCCAGTCTGAAAGCAGCAAATGTTGTCTCTGAAATGCATCAGTGATGTTACACGTCAACATTAAAATCATAATTTCTGAGGTCTTTTGGCAAATAGAACAGTGAGGTGTGTGAGATTTCCGCCTGAAGAAGCAAATCAAAAGTTGCTGCAGAAAGAAAAAGGCACAGAAAGGCAGAAGAAGAAGGGAACAAAAAGCAGAGGAGTAGAAGAGAAGCAGAAAGGAGATTATGGGACAAAGAAAGAAACAAGATTGAAATAATAGTGCTTGGGAAGGCAAACATTTTTTCTTCTGAGTGATGCTGGTAATAATGATAAGGCACTTGTAAAAATAAATCATGGTAATAATAAGGGGAAGTTCAGTTATTACATAAAGGCCAATTTCTACCCGCAGTCCTTATAGAAACCTCAGCGAACATCAGAGTCCTGTCATAGACCGAGGGCAGGGAAAGCAGTAAATGTATTCCCTGACCCACAGATAATCATTAGAAATGGAATTCTGCCCTTTGCAGAAAATGAGGTTTTATCATCTGTGCCCTGAATGTTTCAGCCTACACCTTGCCATTAGTCAGATCAGTTGGCGCATACACCTGGAGTAAGCAGAAGAAATAAGCACTCTGTTTGCGTATGAATAATTTCCCTGGTAGATCAGTTCAGTTCTCTTAATTGTCCATCCATTAATTTCTTGCTAATGTAGATGATATCGATGACTGATTTTCTGTGCTAAACAGGAAGCACCACTTCTTCATTCTAGAACACATTCCTTCCTACAACTGCCCTGCTGTTAGCTACCAGTAGCTGCCATTATATTATCTTTCATCTGGCCCAGAGCTGACAACAGATGGCCATCTCCGGGACTGCCATCAGTGTGACTTTATGAAGCATCCAGCTATGGTGTATTGAGGAGCTTCATGGCCAGTTCTGCAAATCTGATTTCCCTTCCCCCTACCCCGCTGCTGGCCCCCCTCACTCCATCTCCATGAATAAGCTCCTTATTCCTGGCTCCACTCTCCAGTGGTCCTGTCATTTCCCAATGAGTGGTGGCACATGGTTATCACTGGAAGATTGCAGCTCAAGGTCTGCCCCCACTTCCCTCCGCAGCACTGGCACAAGGTTGTTGCTGCTCCCAGCATCCTCACTCCTCCATGTTTTCAGTTTAGGTGCAGGGGTTTGGTAGCAGCAAAACTGCTACCTTTTAGGATCTGTAGTGCAAACCCTACCTTTTTCCACTGCAGGGCACCTCCTCAAGCTTCAGGGATTTTATTTTTGTTAAGTTCCACAAGACATGTTGCCGAACTAGCATTGAGTATATTAAGTGTGAAAGGAGCTGAAATATTGATCAGAGACCTAAAGTGGAGAAAAGTGTAAAATTCACAAGCACCCTGATTCCATTGACATGTTAGATCACTTGGAAAAGCTCTTTCAACTGTGTGGCTGCTGTGCATTTTGGAGAAAGATATATTGTTTGCTCTTGACAGAGTTTTCTAAAGCAAGGTACCTCCAGAGTCAACCCATATTTTACAAGAAATTCACATTTGTGTCCTTTATTGTGATATTTGCAGCAAGTCTACACCTAGTGAGAGTCTCTGCCCTCAAGCTATAAAGGAGTAAGGCTCCATTGTTGGAGAGAGAGCAGCCGCCTGTGAAAGGCTGAGATGTGGTAGGCAAGATGAATATTGCTTAAAAGAGATGCTTGCCATGCTGTCATTTAGAACAGGAACACTGAGGATTTAAACGAAAGTGAAAGGCGTGGTAAATTAATCCTTTAAAACTGGTCAAATTTTCAGCTGCCAAAAATAACAAGTTTTCTCCATTGATAGGTTCATTGAGTAGGAGGAAAGCTGGGAGGGGATGAATTCCCCTAGGGAGGAGGTGCAGATAGTTTGGGAAAACAAGGTGTGGTCAGTGATTCATAAAGAGACACTCCAGTAAACAGCAAACTTGGCTCAAAAGTGGAGTTTTTTTTATTTTTTGCCCTTCTCTTTTTTTTTTTTCCTTTTTTTGTTTTTTGTTTTGTTTTGTTTTGTTTTGGCCTTTCATTTTTTTTGTGCAGTCGGGGGCAGGGTAAGAGCATCATTGGGACACTCCATTCTAAACATGAGTGAAAAAGACTGGTACAGAGTGGCTACACAGCTGGAAGTGTATGTTGCAAAAAAATGTGTATGCCCCCTAACCAGAAAGGAACAGCTTTTAGGTTTAGCATTTCTACCTGTTATTGGAGTCAGTTTCACCATGTTTTGATCAAACCAAGGCACAAACATTTTGGATGGGAAAAGAGTGGAATTTTGCAGGAACTTGTGATTTATTTTTTTTTTTGAGTTTCCTTTGTATTCAAAGCTGAAATTGAGTGTCTTCCACCCTGTTAACAAAGGAAGAGAGAAGGAGATGATTCAGTTCTCGTGAACCAATACTGCTGAGTTACACACATTTCTACATGCAGCTTTAGTTGTTTTTCTGTGTTGTTATAGTCTCATTTTGCGGGAGAGTCGCTAGGCACAGTCACGGATCATGGGTGTGTAAGTTTGCTCGGGGATACGCTGTGTCAGTGAATACTCTGCCTCCCCCCATATTTCCTGTGTGTAGATGTGTGCTGTGTAAGATAAAGAACCTGTGATATTGTTAAATATTAGTGGTGCATTTTGCTTGGCTTTGCATTTGTAAAGGTGAAAGGTGATTGTGCAGGAAAATGGAACAGTATATTTGCTGTGAGACAGGCACTAAGAACTCACTCCCATGCTCAGTTATAATTCATGACTGTACTGGTGGGAAGCCCTTATCCCTCTGTGGAGTTAATGCATCTCTACTGTAACCTGCTGAGAGCACCCTGTGTCCCCTCCCACCATCTGTGCATTCACTTGTGAGCTTTCTCTCTCCCCCTTTACTGTGAGATCTCTTGGTGTTAAAACTGTCACACTACTAGTGCCTGGTAAAGGTGGCTTTATGATGTGTATTAATGCTGAATTGTCAGTTAAGGGTGAGGAGGCAGGTAAAGGATATGTAACCATTTGTTTTAAGCTCTTGTTAGAAAATGCTGGGGAGCAAATAGACAGAAAGGTAGATTTGTTGCTTCAGACAGCAAACAGCTTTGAACAGTACAGAGACATTGTCACAGCTCAGGGTTAGAGCTGTTGATGGTAAATGCATCTTTCTTCCCAACCTAGGCATATTTTAACAGTTTCTTGGTAGAGTGGATCTCTGTCTCTCCATGTCAAGATCTGAACCAATGGCTCTGTAAATTGAATAATATTTATTTACCCATCAGCTGAATTTTATTTTCTCCAAGTTGATCTGCTCTTTTAGCTGAAAAGCTCTCTTGCAGGCTGCAAGTTGCTTCTTTTCTACCTGAGACTTGAAATTAATGTGACCTAGCTATAAGCTAGTACAGTCTTAACTAAACAGGTAGTGTATTTTTTGAAGTGAAAATTTTTTATTATTATTATTGCTGTAAGGCACTGTCAGAAGACTGGTGAGACTGTCTAGCTTTGAAAGAATTGCACTCAGCTCACAGAGATTTAGATGATGCTTTATCAACCTGGCACTTTACCACAACATTAAACTCAGAATATGGTTAAAAGACCATGTACTCGACTGTCACGGCAATATTAATTTGCAGTGTTTCACTGGATGTAATCTCATGTAGTCTGTTGTTTGTATTCCTTTAAAATTTATAAATCAAATCCAGACCTGGAATACCAGTGTATGAACTTAACAGATGTGCTGCCATAAGGGACCTGCTAGGTTATAAACTGCAGAAATGATCTTTTTCTATTTCAGACTTCTAGCATATTCCAAGGAGATTTAGTAATCAGAGAAGTAAGGTGGAAGGTCACGCACTAGGACAGTAGCACCCACCCAGCACTTGACGTTGGGTGTAATTGTCAGGAAATCCACCTCTAATCATTTTATTATTCAGTTGTAGCATCCACCAAGGCTCCTGAGCAAAAGTAGGGCAAGAATGACTTCAGTAGCTCTGTGTCCAGGTTTTCTTAGGTGAAAGATCACTTTGAGATGACACAGCTGAGTAGTCAGGCTGAAATCCTAGTTGGTACTTTATTAATTTTGCACCAAGATAAATCTTGAAATTCTGACAAACTCCATGACAGGTGAAATTCCTTCTTGCAGAATCTGCTCAGCAAGAGGCTGCTCATTTCGTTCTGTTCAGAGGCAGGCAACAGGAGGGCAGCTTTATAATCAGCCCTCAAAGGAGCCCTGGCCGCCCCAGAGCCTTGGACTGATTGAATAACTCCTGGGCCTCTTCCCCTAGGCCTCCATCAGCAGGGGTCCTGTGGAAAGCAATCTCCCGCAGACTGGCACTGAAGTGAGCTTTAAACTACTATTTTCTGCTCTCCAGAGGAGCCTGGAGTACTAAAAGATAGATGGACTGCAGATATTTTATGAGAAACTGTCAGAAGAAGAGCAGAGTAAATGTTTTTTTCCCTCCTTCGAGTCACACGCTGCATCACTGTAGAATTTTTCCCAGAATCTTTTACACTGAAAGTTTGAAATTAATTGGTTGCTAACCTTAATTTTCCCCCTCCCTCTTATTTTTTCGTTTTTCCCCTTCCCTCTTTTTCTTCTTCTCTTTTTTTTTCCCCCTTAAATATTCACTCGGAGGCCCTTTGCTTAACCACAGTTGCAGAAAATCAGTACCATTTGCACTGAAATATTTATAATGACAGAATGAAAAATTGGATTCATTTTCTGGCCTGTAGCCGAACAGTCTGCAACTTTGCACAGCATTGTTTAGCATCTCTCATTCCTTCCTTTCATTGGGGTCCTTTTCAGACTCTCTCTCTCTCTCTCTCTCTCTCACACACACACACACACACACACACACACACACACACACACGCTGCCCATGCTTCAGAGGAATGTTTAGCAAAACACAGAGCCATTTTTAATCTCAGCCTTGACAAATCTACTTGTCTCTAACCTTGCCACCATTTGGGGAGGGGGAAGCAAAGGGGGAGGTCCCCAGGAAGTGTGTAGAATTCCCCTTACAGGAGAGATTATGGAGGGTGACATGCAGTAATCTGTCCTCTACACTGAAGCAGTGTATGGCTAGAATTCTGCAAGTTGCTTTGGTGTGTTGCAGGTTCGGCAGGGTGGACTCAGTACTAGGCTGGGTAGCAGGATCTTTCCAGAAAACCCTGTTCTCCCACCAGTTCCCTCCCATGGCCTTGAGAAACTCATTTGCCCACGAAGGAAGAGGTTGTCAAAAGCTCCCTTTTATGCCTGAACAGAGACTGTAAAAATGCCCTGTGCTTCTTTGCACCTCCAGAAAACAGAAGATGCTGGAACTGTACATATTTACTTCCCTTGAAGCAATGGTGTGAAGGTGAAGTGGTTGATGTTTGCAAAGAGCTTTGAAAATGAAAGTGCAGATCCTTAGGCTCCAATTTGCATCCCCTGCCAGTATGAAAGGTACCTTAGTCAGACAGCCAAGGATTCCCTCAGTACGCAGCAAATCCTGTTTATTTTGCAAGCTGGTTCTGTATCACTCCCTTTTGGTCCTCACAGGCATGTCTCAGACTCCAATGAATTCCAGGAATTTTTAATTGGTATAACAATCCCATGGGGCTATTATGAGCTGGCATAAGTTTGGGCAGTGTTAGGAATGCTTTAACATGCGCTGAGGACTATGGTAGCCCATGATTTGAACGTTTAGGCCTCATGGATTTACAATATGCAGTGAACATGTAGGAATTAATCTGAAAATGCACACAATTTAGCAGAGAATTGTAAGTCTCTACAGATGTCAGACTCTTGTGCAGAACTTAATAGGGAAATATATCTGTGAAAAGAGGTATTTCAAAAACCCTTAGAAATTACTCTCCAGTGAGTTTGTAGATTGCCTTGACAATGCATTTGTTTCTGGAAAAACAAGCCCTGTGGCCAAAATATTAATTCCTAATGCCGAAAAAGAGGCTTCTTGAGACAATACTGAGTCCCCCAAGGAAGTGGGTTGGATGCAGGGGTAGATTCTGGAAGTTGCTGAGAATTTCCTGAAAATGCAGGTGACAGAAATTGCCTGTCAAGGTCCAAAAATGTCGTCTTGCTAACTTCACCCATATCAAATTTATGACATAGCTCTATTGCTGACAGCAGGTGTCTGTGTATCATACTAAATTCTGATTTTTCAATTCCACATCACTCATCTAAGCACAAACTTTTTATTTCTTCGCTTTCTTCTGTAAAAGCTTTTTGATGCTGGCTCCCCCTCAATTCTCTTAGGTGTACAGCCTGAGCAGGTGTGCCTAGAAGCAGTAGCAAGGGGTGGACATCTGCTGTAGGTGCCAGTACAGCTCAGCATCCCGTGGTTCGTGAGCAACACATAGTTCTCATCATTCAAAGCTTCTTATGAACTTGCAGATTTGTCTTTTTACCAAGTTTCCCAAGGTACTTTGACAGGTCAGCCTGAAGTGATGAGCATTCAGACACAAACTACGTTGTGTGTTAGAAATTTTTCCTGCAGTTGTTTTACTTTAGTATTGCTTTGATTTGATAAGGAACTTCATACAAAGTGATGTGGTTTTAGGATATAACAAAAAAAAATAAAATCCCATATGCATGTATTACTGAGATTTCTCTAATTTCCTGCTTAGCCCTTATTATTGCTTTCTAATTTTTTCTTCATGTATATAAATGAAGAACAGTATAATTTTTCTAACTTTTATCAGTTACTGAGAATCAACACTAATAGAGATGAGAAAGAATGTGAGCTTTAATTGCAAATATTAAATATGTTTTTAAACTGACAATTTGAAAGCAAACTGCCCTATTTAATCACACTTTAAGGGAGGTCACAGACCCAGAGTTGGCTCTTTCAACTCCAGAAGTATTTCTTTTTTTGAGCTAACCAAGAAAAAATATACAGGTATGTAATATGCTTTAGGATGCTAAAAAGATTTGTGGGGACAAATAGACTACAGACCACAGTGAAGTGACAGTACAAATGTAATGGAATGGTGCAGAATTGTTACTGAACATCAGGGACTGTAAGAGTAGCCCACAAACAAATGTTTTATCTCACTGTGGAAGACAGTACCTTTCTAAGAAAGCTGTTTTCTCTGTGGGCCTGAACTGCTGTGTGGGTTTTTGTTTGGAGTGCCAGTCTGTTTACTAAAGTTATTACTTTATAAATTTTGCCATGGTAAAGTAACTGTGAGAGCTTTAAATTAGAATAAGTGCCACTTCTGTGTGGCAGGTTCCTTTGAGGGCTTATTAGAAAGCAGACCTCCTGTTGCCTGCCCCTTTATGCATGGCACTATTGCTATGGTACTTGTTTACAGCTAACTTTTGAATTTATATAAGTGTGCACTGTGGTATGATGAATTGCCCCCTCCAATTATGAAGACTTTGTTGGTTTTTTTTTCCCCTGGGTTCAAGCTAATACTTTACTTTAAAGGGTTATTTTATTAGGTGGGTTCCATTTTGATGAATTAAAATTAACTTGGAGTAGCAAATTGCATAGGATCGTGAGTGTTATAGATTAGCTTCACCATAGCTACAGCACATCTTTTTGTAAAGAAATGAAAGTTCTCTGTTTCAGATACCTTGGCACTAAATGTAGACAGCAAATGAGTGTTGTCTCCAGTTATTTTCAGCAAAAATGTGATTCTTTTCACTCAATGTGAAGATTGCCACACTAAAAACAGCCCTAATGGGCAACGAGGGATGAAAGCAGCAGCTGCAGGAGGCTGGATTCCCTCGCAGGAGATAGCCAAGGAGACAGGAGTGCTCAGCATCACAAGCCAAAGCCAGAGGTGAGGGGTGGGAGCATTTCTTCAACTGTCAGTACAGGGTCAAGGCAGGACCTAATGACACATCTGACTTGCAACGTGTCACTGGCCAGCTGTCTGACAGGAAACAGAATGACCAACCTCAGAGAATGGCATTTGGTAGGAGGATACATCATCTCTCCTAGGGAGGAAGGAAAAATGCATAAAATGGTGCTTCTTTGTGTGGTACTTCTTGTTTGGGGGAGGAGTATTAAATTGTAGGAATTGGACTTCACTGCTTTCCCCATTTTTTAAGGTTCTGTAAACAGGAGAAAGTGAGAGTAAAATTTCTCCTATTTAACTGTGGTGACATTTCACACTTCTTTTACACAAATGCAATTGAAAAAAACAAACCAGAAAACAGAAGACAATAGAGAATCCAAACTGCATTTTACAACCAACAACCACAATGACAAACATGAAATTTTCTTGTGCTGGTACCACATGTTAGTAAATGCTCCAGATTTATTGATTTACAGTGTGTGTCCTCACAAAATTTAGAGAATGACTTTGTTATAAAGGGCAAAATAGCATTCTGATCTCTCTAAAAGTCACCTTTAAAACAAGGAGTTCCTTGGATTTAAAAGGGGGAAATTCAGATGAGGTTGCTCTAAGAACAAAACATTTCAACATAGGGTTCGTAACTGTCTAACTAATCACCACCTATGAAGGGATAAAAATTGTCCTTAGTTTCTTTTCCAAGCAGTAGATTTCTAATTCACACACACACCAAGCCTGCCACATAAATACTGTCCCAGTTCCTGCTATTCCTTGTTTGAAGAGCTGTAGGAATAAGGACTGTAAGATGTCCAAGATGGGCTGGCACAGTAACCGGTTGTGAAGGAAGTCAGAGCGCAAAATCCATGGGGGCCTCTGCTTATCAGCTCAGAAATCCTTGGCTGTTACCATCAAATCTGCTCAATCTGGCTTTCCTCGCAAACTGTCTTGAAGGAAAAAGATGCACCAATGTGCAACAGAGTTTGGATCTTTTAGAACAGGAGGAGAGCTAGCAGAGCAGCATAGCTTTTCCTTTTCTATTCTACACAGTCTAAAATTGACATAGCATGGACAAGGGGACACATTTCCATTTACATTCCTGATTCCAGGATCCAACATACCCTCCCATCCACTTCTGCATTATCTTAACTGGGTGTACATATGTATGCTTACTGGATGGATAACTTCCAAATCTGATTTCCACATGTGAAAGGAGAGTTTGCTAATTTTAAAAATGGGCTTGTTCAGGGTTTGCTTTCACCTGAGCGAAAACGTTGTTAGCCACTGTGAGTTAATCTTGGGCTGATCCACAACCTCCAGTGTGCCAGATGTTGTTGTTACAGGCCCCACACACCAGCTGGCAATGTGTGGAGAATCCAGATTCCAGTCTGTCCCCACGTCACCTGGTAAGCACAATACCTAGTGTTATGTCAGGAAGGTAGGGAGGTGAGCTCAGCGATTCATACAAGTGTGGGATGTGTCTGTCTGTATAATAGGAGTGCAGACAAGTTACAGTGCTTTTCTTTCAGGCTGTATCAAGAAACTTGTAATTTCACTTGTAATTTTGTTCAAAGAGATTCTTGTACATGCACCTGTGGAAAACTGGAAAGTATCATTGTTTTAAAGGTTGCCCTTTGCATATAAATCACAGCTCTGTGTGCTTCCCCATTTTAATTGGGTGACCTTTTGAATCCTATGGACAGGAGCTTGAATTCTGGATTCAATTCTGCAGCTTGGTTGAAGATTTGAAATCAATTCATGTTTTAGCAATTACTCTGCTTAAAAGCAGAGAACCCAAAATGGAAACCTGAGAAGGAGAATTCCCCTTGGAAAGTTCCTTTTTTCAAAACGTAGTAAACTTCATTGCAGACCAGATAGATATGCGTAAAATCCAGATTCATTTGTCAGTTTAATCCATTAAAAGGATCAGGATTCATTGAGTATGAGAGAAAGAGGAGGAGTAAGGAACGTGTAATGTTTCCAATAGGACATTTCTGTGCAATTATCAGTTTAAGCTTCCATTATTTGTCACTAATTACTGCACTGAGCTGTTAAATATTTAGTAGTAGTTTGTTTAATTGGGTTTGACCTATAAAGGAATCTGTGCATATCACAGCTCCAGTTCCAGGAGCCAGTTCCTCACTCACAGCTAGGCAAATTTGTATTCACACAAGATGATCACATATTGTCAGACAAAGGGGTTTGTTTTTGTTGTTTAGGTTTGTTACCTCTCTCTCCCCCACAGATTTATTTGTCTTTAAGGTATCTGAAATCAGAGCACAAAGTAGAAATGCTGCGTGTGGATGTAAAAAGGGAGGTCGGTCAGACTTAAACTTGTTTACAGATGTTGTAGCTTAGAAAGCACCAGCATGATAAATTAAACATAACAAAGAAAAAAATTAAAGCAGAGCAACAACTAGCCCATGAACACGTGTCTTGTAAAACACTGACTTAATCCCTGAATATCTTATTAGGCAGTATTGCCTATCAAGGTTTGTTGTCCCCTGTTACTCTTGTACAATAGCTGCAGACAAATCTGTATTTGCTCAACTTTGGGTTCTGCTTGCTGTGTCTGACAGGGTGAAGAGACTTCTGGTTGTGGCCTCTGCAGAGGGTGTGCAAGAATCAATCAGTATACGAGCAATATTCACTTTGTTTTAAACCTTAAAGGCCTGGCTCTGTTCTTGCTTGTTCCTGTCTTGAAACTCCCTTGATTTCAGTGGAGCTTTTCTTAATTTATACCAGGGTAACCATAACCATATTCTAAAGTAATAAGACTTTTGATATATTTCTCAGAAGTGCCTCCTTCTGCCTTTTTTGTTTAAGCTTTTATTCCCTCTTGATGAACAATTTTCTTATTGGGGAAGAATGCTTGTGTATTAATTTCAAACATTTGCAGTATCACAAAGGCCTTGTTTTTCTACAGACTTAGACCTGGATCCTGATTATCATTACAGTCCGTTTGCCATATAAAAGAACAGAGGGGTTTCCCCAGTTTTGAAGAATTGTTGTGAACATGCCCTGACCATTGCCCTCTCTCCCCATCACTTTCTCTTTTATGGGGTAGTGCACACACCTTTCCCGGGCAGCCAGGCACCCCTGGCCTGAAATGGAAGACATTGTTGCAAGTTTCACTGTGTTTCTATGAGCAGCAGACAGGGTGAGGCAGGCTTATGGGAGGCGATTGCCTGGCACCACAGGTTAAAACAGCCTTCAAGCTACTCTGATTTATGTCAGAGGCTTAGCTGGGAGCCCCCTGCCAACGCTCATAATGAGGAAGGTGCAAGGATGGTGAACAGGCATGGTGTTTGTGTCTGTTCTCTTCTAGTGACAATGATGAAAATCTTATTTCCTGTACACAGGAATATATGTCATTCTTTTCCATACAACAAATCTGTGATATATGTACTTGCATATAGTAATGAATCCAAAAGGAATCATTGACATTTTACTAGTGACTTACTGGAAGTCTCTGAAGAAAAATAGGTATCAGGGGGTTTGGTTTGGTTTGGGTTTGGTTTTAATTTTCAGTTTGCATCCCTGAGAACATGCTCTTCAATTTGAGATTTTTTTACTGGTAGTTTTTCTCTGGCCCAGCTGGAAATTCTGAGTGGAAAAACCAGAACACTGAGAGTTTTACAGAAATATGATAAAGAATAAAATCTGATTAGCAGTCATGCTATTTCAGAAACATTAACATAATATCAAATCACATAGCTTAGGTGAATTAATTTATATGAATGACTGCAATTCAGTGTAGACTCTCCTAAATTATCATTGTCAACAGTGGTCAGTCATGTCCTAAGATGACCACTTAATTGGCAAACATGCCTGAGAACAGACCTGATTCTCAAAGGCTGGTAAACATCAACTCACCACACATAAATGGTATTTATGGGAACACAAATTCTCTTGGGATTTGGCCCCCTTCTTGTTGTGGAAATAGTTCTGGTTTAGTTCAGATCAATTTCCTTGGGAATCTGAAGTTTCAGACATTGTATTTTGTTAGGTCTGTGCTGGTGAGCGAGCTTGGCCTGGATGAAACTCCATGCCTACTTTAGTGTATTTATAAATTCATTGTTACTCCTCCTGCTCTGCCAGCTGCACTACAGTACTGAAGATTCTGGTGGCAGGGACACATTGCCTGGACATTTTCTGTTCTCTCCAGAACTCCGAAGTCTACATTGAACCTCCTAATTTTCACCTATGAAAAATTATTAGACATAATCTCTTTTCTAGCTCCCTCATTCAATCAGCATATGTGTGACCACTGAAACATGAATATATATTCATTTGTGTCAGAAACATTGTAATTTGAGGGGTGAAACACATCAAAAACATTTGTTAGTTCTGACACTTCAGATACAGTAATTCAAGTTAATTTCTTGTAGTTAGTGTATTATGAAAGGAAGGGTGGGGTCTGAGAGGGGAAAAAATCACTCATTCATTAATCAGCTTCAACTGAAGTTTCTCTTTTTGTATTTCACATATGTGAAAAAGACAGAAATGTTTACAATCCGAATGTCCATAGGTGCTCTGTTAGTACAATTAAGGGTTATAGAATCATAGAATGGATATGACCCTAACCTTCAATTAATTCATGTGCACTATAGAAGTCATTACCCTTAGTATGGAAACCCAAACCCCACCTATACTATTTTTTCACCTATACAGCAACCGAGCCTTAGAAACCCACATAACTAAATATTCTTAATTGCTTGCAGCAGCAGTGGAGGCAGTGCCATAATGTGTTGGGGCATTGAAAGTAAGTTTACTGCTTTCAGATGCTTTGAAATGGCCCAGATATTCTACTGAAACCAGCTCCTCACTATGCAGATTTGGTTTCATGTCTGATTTGGGGTTGGCTGTGCCTTTTCCTCTCCTGGGATGAACATCAGGAAAAAAATACTAACCCTGAGGTCTGTGAAGCTGTGAAATAGTCTCCCAGGAGGAGCATTGGAAGCTCTAATTAAAATTGGACTGGGCAAAACACTTGAAATTACACTGTAGGCAATAATCCAACACTGGCAAGATGGGTGGAGAAAACGCCCTAATGGGTCTTTTCTGTCTTTCAATTCTATGAATTCTTGTTCTACTCCTTTATTATACTATTTCACCTTTTTGTTTAACGGTGACATAGTGTCATCTAGAAAGTATTACAAGACACTATTGTGAGCTGAGTGAGATGATGTTAAATGTCAAAAGAAAATGCAACAGTTTTTCTGCAGGTTCACAGTGATTCTATGGAGATAGGAAAAGAAAAACTGACTGTAAGCAAGGGACACAAGTGCAGTGGTTTTGATCTGTAAGACAGTGGCAAATGCATTGTATGCCTGCAATATGCATCTTTATCATTTTGACATTGCATTTCATATTCGCTTCTTATGAAGAACAGCCACATTCCACCAAATCTAACACAGGTGTGGGAAAGTCATTTACTGTAACTGTGCAGATCACTCAGATTGCTGGAGACATCTTCCATCCCAGTGTTTCACATATCCCCAAAGACCTGGACTAAATAATATGTTTTTACATCTTAATTTATAGTTTGCATTTAATCTTAGTATCGTACAAATCTAAGTAATTCATCGATTCAATCCTTGAGTATAATCATATTACAGTGTACCAGGAAAGAATCCTTCAGCAATATAATGGGGCCTTGACAGGAAACTGTGCTGCAATATTGAAGCAGCACAAATCTGAAGAAACTGTGTGGAAAATAACCTTTTGTGCTACCTTTTTTATAGCTTAGTCTGAATAAGTTTCATTTATTTGGTTTTGGTATTACCACTTAATACTCCTCTTCCCTCCTCCCTCGCCTTTCCACATGGTATAATATTCCAGCAGTGTCCCATACAGAGCTTCCTGCATGAGAGGTCATGACAACCAGGATAAGTAATAAAGCATTGGACCAAAATTCTGGAAACCATGTTGAGCCTGTGTTAGTTTTTGCTAGTCTTGCATCTCCACAAGCCTTTCTTTCTTCCCCTTTGGTTCTGGAAAATCCAACATCCTCTTCTTAGCTGCAGACAGTTTGAAAAGTGTGGTTCAGGATAAGAAGTTGGAATAAAAAAGAAGGGAAGGGAAGCAGAAAATCTTGATTAGAAAGTATAATTTAATAGAACGTGTATTGAACCAAATGTATTGATTAATGTGGTAGATATAGTACTTATATTGATTCAAACTAGAGATTTAGTACTAAAAGCTGTAAGCCAAAAAGCTGTTGCAGATTGCTACAAAAGTCAGTTTAATGCTGTCCTTGAGAATGCCTTCACAAAGAAATTCTTCTAATGTTTGAGGAGTAGGTAGAATGTGGTATATGTCAGCTTGATCCCGGAGGGTTTTATTTTGTACTCTAATAGCTGTTACGAGCCTACATTATATCCAAGGAGTAATTTTCCTTAGGGGTGCCCAGCTCGCTTTGTGTCAATATTCTAGCATTTTAAGTCACGTACAGTATATGCTTCTGGGAACAGTGCAGGAGCCAGCCAGACTCATAATGGTCTGCATTCATTAATAAAGGCAGAAGCTTCTGTCCCTCCATTGCCCACTACAGGGATGCCTCCCTGGTCTTCGGGGACCCGTACAGACACATTTAAAGAAAGCTTTATTTTGAGTGGGCAGGAGATGAAATGCAGGACTTGCAGGCATTTCCTAAGTCAGCTATATGCCCGAGCACAGGGGTGACCTTAATGGGTCAAAGAAGAATGCAGGTCAAAAGACTTATTATCCAGCCTGTTGGAAACCAATTGCTTTTGTTAAAAAAAAAAAGTAAATTGTAGCACTTTAAGGTTGATAGTAATGTAGAGTTCTGTTTTACAACCTGGAGCTGGATTGCTGTGCAGTGGGGTGCATTTTTATTTTTTTGAATGCAAAAAAATACAAGATGGTCTGTAATGTACACAGATAAAGGATTCCAGATAAGTGATAACATGTAGGGTACCATAATTACTTAATCAGTGATGATTGATTACTCATGTTTGTGTTCTTGAACTAAGGAAAAAATAACATGCTGCTGTGGTACTGTTACCATCTGTTGAAATAATGCACCTACATTTCATCTTTATACCTCTTCACGTGTATCTTCTTCGCACTGTTTGTCAGGTACAGCCATGTCTTGTTTCATCTGCTCATAAAACACAGAAGTCCCATTTAAACTGAATGCAACCGCAGTTCACATTAAGGATTCTAATGGGCTACAGAGTCTGTGGCTATCTATGGGTATTCTTTTCTTCGTTAATTTTGATGCTGTGGGCGGGAACTTTTTGCTAGTTATTACTTTTCATGTTCCCTCTGAAACACAAAGACATGCACCAAACAACAAGTATTATCACTTCTTTTGTCTCAAGCCTTTATGCAAAGAAACCTTTTTGTATTTGTTTGCCAAGGAGATTCTTCCACACAGTATTGTCCTGAAATTCTTTGCATGTCTTCAAGTCTTTAACACTAACAACAGGGATATCTCAAAGCATTTTCATCCAGAAAAGTGGTGGCACATAATTTTATAGTAGGTCACATAACAGTTGGAATTCTGGATTCAGCTATCCAAAATAATTATTTCTAGGAATAGGGCAAATGCACTTCAAGGGTTTCTTTTGCTTGTGAAATATACTGAATTCAGGTTTTCCCAGGTAATACACCTGCTTTCCAGATAACGCTGAGACATAGGAATTGGGGATGTAGGAGTTTTCCTGGTTTGTGTCAATATGATAACAAATGCAGTGACACACACACACACCCCTCCTGCTTCCGTGTTCCTCCATTTTGTGCATGCAAAGCTTGAATTTGTATTTGCAAACTAGTATCTCCTCATGAGATCCCAGCTCTTGGAAATTGGAACACAGCTGTTGCTGAAGTCCAGGAAAGATTATATTGAGAAAAAATATTTTCCCCTTTCTGTGGCTAAGCAGGAAATTGACATTTTTGCTTTGTAGGGAGACCACCACATAATTAAACAGATGTGCTTATGCACAATCAGACTTGGGGGAGGCAAAGAAGGGGAGCATATGATGCCTCCTGTGCTTCGCTAAATGACTTCTCTTTGGCAAGTGGAGGTGCCAATTGCTCCAAACTCAGGCAAACTAGTTGAAGTTTCTGGAGGTAGCACGTTTCAGGCTTGTCTAGTGTGTCTTTAGCGAAGGGCAGCGCGCTCTCCGAGGCACACGCGGTATCTCAAGTGTAATATTGTGCTCTCCCTGGGTGTGCCGCGCTCCCATGGCCCTGCCACATCCCTGCCGGCGGGAGCTCCAAATTCTGCTTTCCCGCCTGCCTGATCTCCCACTGCCGAGGGGGCTGGAGCTCGCTGCACACGAGGCAAAGAGACTATCAGAGCTGAGATCTGCTGTGTGGATAATAGAGGAGAATTTTTGCCCTAAATTTTTAAACACAACACCCCTCATAAAAACAACAACAGTTCATAACTGGGATTAATGTTTGCAATTTTCAGTCACTTAGACATGGGGTCTCCAATAGATGGCTTTTGGTAGTGTGGAATATAGCTCTCTGTGGGATTACAGAATTTTCCTCCTTTTCTTATCTCTCCCCTCCCATCCTTCGCCTGCTTGTCTTGTCAATGTTTTGTTTCTGAAGCGCTTCCACTTTGTATTTTTTTGTGACTTAGCCAAATAGGTATTTCTCCCTAGTCCCTCACATTTGGGGAGCCTTAATTACTTTGGAAACCGTGTTTTGTTCTGACTGTTTACAACACATCTTGTTGCCTTTTTAAGGCCTAAACTCTTCAAAGCATTTCCTCATGTTCCTATCCTGCACTGTATCATTCTTCTCTGCAACGCTTGTTTGGTTTTTTCCTATTATTTCTTCATTATCTCCAGAGAATCTCATTTTGCGCCAGGGCACAGGAGTCAGGGACACTGAGAGCTGGGGCAAATCAGTCCTTATGCTGTGTTTTATTTTGTCTCCTTCATATTTGGCATTTTTATTTTTAATCAAAAATGTCACTCCAAAGAGAGTTACAGCTGCAATTTTAACACACCTTTTGAATGCTTCATATGCAACTGTTCATCCAGCTTCATACTGATTATGCATTTTTCACTTAGTGAAAAGAAATAAAAAATGGGAATGACTGACATGCTTACTCTCAGTAGACTAGAAACAAAAGACCCCCCCCAAATATCTGTCTGCAATGTAACAATTGGTATATTACTTCACCTGCTCAGAGGCAGAGAAGAAAATCAGAATTCAGGCTGCCACCCCATATTTAACTTGTCCTGTTGTTTCTAGGTACTGCAGGGTCTTCAATAAGCCTGTGGTGTTATGCTGTAAGTGCTGCAATAAATGGACACAACAGGATGACAAAAGGACTGACTGTCAGGCTTAACTCTTAATTTCCTTGCTTTTGTGCTTTAAAGTCAGAGCCCATTACCTGTGACCAGCCAACATTTTTGGCTGCATCTATTGTTACTGCTTTACAGTATTTTGAAATGATTTTATGGGAAGGATGAGGAACTAGATGAAGTCAAATGGTGGAGTGTATTTTTTTAACACTCTTTGGCCTTGGACAGTCTGGAATTCCTGCCATCAGCATTAAATCATTTTGTATTCACATCTGGAAATTGCATCTTTGAGTGTCACTGGGTCATTTTCCTTTAATCTTGAGAATGGCACTACATTAAAAATTCCTCAGTCTTACTGTAAGATCCTTTCCTTGCCAAATGTCCCATGAACTATTATTTGTGTGCGTGCACAGTTTAGGGAGAGTGAAGGAGGATGGGAGAAAGGATTTTTAGGCTGGTCTGCAGTCACGCTGTATTTCACATTTGTTTCACTGAGGCTGTTTCCATGTGTTCTTTCATGGGTGGCTCTGGAGGGTATGGTTCAGTAGATGTTCACTTTGTTGTAAATGATGACTGTCTTGTGGGAACAGGTTCATCCTAGAGTGTGTTAGTCCAAAGAGGTTTAAAGACAGATTAACTTAATAAAGTGGAGTGAAGGGTCTGGATGTGCTGGGAGCAAATCATGGGATGTGACACCCCTGCCCTCTGGGTCACTGGCCCAAATCTGGCCCCAGTTACTAAGGGGAAAATTCATCACTAATCAGTGGCTGCCCTGTTGTCTGAGAAGTAGCATTCACAGACATTTCCTAGTTATCTGTGGATCCAGTGTTCATTGTAGAAAACTTAAGATGTATTGGATTGGTCCCTTGCTCATTGGTAGATGCTTGTGAAGGATCTGAGCCAGTACAGGCAGCACAATAGCACCTTTCTGAAAGTGGTCAACCTGGTTTGAGGGGTGAGGAGGAAAGAGGGTGAAACTGGTGTTTCCTGTTTGATTTAGTGATTGCTTGTACGGGAAAGGAGAATTTAAGACTCCAAAGGCCATGCTGTGTTACTACACATAAGGCACTGCATTCACCTGAGGAAAAACCCTTGTGGGTTTTGGTGACCAGAGGGCAGGCTGTGCCAGAGTCTCCTGTTTTCTCATCGTTCTCTGATCTCTCTAGCAGAGTGGCTCTTACCAGACTGTACTGTCCCATACCATGTGAGGGAAATAGGTTTTACTGCAGGAGCGCTTTTGAAGCAGTGCCACAGTCTAGGAAGCACAGGGCAGTTAGTGTAAGACTTTTATGGCAAATGCACTTCTCATTTTTGCAGTGCATAAATGTGAGCCATGTGTAAGCAGACACCAGGACCACTGACCTGGTCTGCAGTTTCACTGGGGCAGGTCAGCCCACCCCCTACCTGTAGGGAGTGTGTTGCCCTTCTTGTGGCACATGTAAAGGATACTGGTGTGAAACAGCTGGGGAGATCTCCTCTCTTCCATAATGATGCTGTTTCTGGCTAGTTTAAACAAGGAGGGGTCAAAATACTCTTTTTTCCAGCCCATCATTTTACAAGATATGTTGGGAAAATTGTTTTCGTATCCTTCTTTCACACAGAAATGCCTGTCCTGTGACTAAGTTGTTTCTTTTGTTTTTGTTTCAGAATCATACGATGACCCAGCACAGCAGTTAGTGCAAGGCCCGTCTCTTCCAGAGAATTCTTTGTGGCACAAAAAGGGAACACATTTTACTCTTTGCACGAAACTTTCATTGTTAATGTATATTATTCAGAATCATTGTATTGTACCATAAAACTTGTATTATCGAAACTGTTGGATGTTCATGTGTTTGAACTTTTGAGCACCGGATAGACTTCCTGTATATAAAGTGTTGCACATGTATTATGTTGTCTGATACTAAAATGGTCTTATAAAGACAAGTGGACTTGGGCCCTATTCAGGAAAGATACAAATAATAATAATACTGTGTGAGGGGAAAAAAATAGCTTAAGAAAAAATGTCATTTTCAAGGAGGAGGGAGAAGGTAATAGCTATGTTCCATTGCAGCTCTGTTTGGCCTCCCTTTCATTTAAACTTCAGTCTAGAAATCACTTTTGGTATACAAACGAATGAATCTAAGACTATTTTTTATTGCTGAAGATTCTTGCAAAAAAAATGAAGAGACTCTTTCTCACAGAGCAGGAACCCACAGTTGAATAAGGCCCGTATATATATTTGTAAGCCTTGCGATATGACAGATAGCATTACCATATATGCAATAGTTGTTATGTAGTTTGTCAAAGAATTTTTTTTTCCTGGATACCATTTGAAGCTTTGAGTGTTCAAGACTTTCCTTAATGATTTCACACGGCCAAATTCTTGAATCAGTTGAACTAACCTGTATGTTACTGTTATTAATGTTTACTCTGCGGTCTGAACCTGGAGATTACTGGAATTGTTTTCCAAAAGGAAATAAATTCAGTTTACCATTATGTGTGAGTATGCTTTGTGTCTTGTCTTTTTCCTCAGAAAGTAGCATTATTATTATTGCTGCTGTATTACCTAAAGAACCAGCAAGATCTGGAATCCCGTTGTATCAGGATCTGTACACTGCTCAGTAGGAATTGGTTGCTTTTCTCAAAGGTAGGTATTGAAATAAATGTAATAGCAGAAACAAATCTGCTGGCCCACTGCAAAGCAATGTGTGCTTGAGAGTGATAGTCACTGTTTTCTGGGTCTATATGTTTATTTTATTTGTCTGTCTCAACAATTTCATACTTACACACTTGTCACATTGGTCACCAGAGGAGTCACCACGCATCTTCCGTGTATAAGTATTGGTAAATTTAAATGAAATATCACTTAGTGAGCTGGGTCTGGTACTGATGAGAGGGAGCAACCACAGCTCTGGCCAGCAGTGCTGTTAAGCTGACATCCCTCATCCTCTGCTCTGGCATGGGTAGCAGGATTGGAGGTGGTGCACACCACGGGGTGATGCTCACTAGCACCATGCCCTGGGGGAGCTCTCACAACACCTCGAGCTTTGCTCAGGTCTGAACTGGCTCCTGACTGCCTCCAGTTTCAAGGAGAAGAAAAAAGGGGATAAAAACTGTCTTTGCCTACCATTGTCCCCTGCTATTCAAGCTCACCTACAAAAGAGGACCAAAACACATTCTCCAGCTATTCTAGTATCTTACCCTATTGCTGGAATTCTAGTTTTATCCCATGAAAACCAGTGCTGCTGAAATACTGTCTTTAAGCAGCCACACATCACAAGAAGTCCAAATGTCTAGAACTGCTCTCCTAGTGCTGTCAGGGTAGATATAAAAGTGTGATTTCCAGTTTGCTGAATGTAACAAATTGACTCCTTACAGATGGAGGACAGAGAGAAAAGTAGTCAGAAAGTGTCTGGCTACCAGATATTCCAAAAACAAATTTGTCATATTTAAAACTCCAGCTTTGAAAATATTGTGAAGATTTTGCTAAATACAAGGAAGAAATTCCCAGGTTTTGTATGAATATCTCATTTGTGCTGACAAAAGGATAAATGCAGGCACGAATACATAAGGCTTGAAAAATGCCAGTTCTATTTATAAGTCAGAAACCATTCCCATTCTTATTCTCATTAATATATTACTCATCTCAGCCAAATTGAATGTGATGATATGTTCTTTATTTTTGACAGATACCTTAAAGGATATAAGGCATTTCAGCCTTCATGTGTGAAAGTGTGACATATTGGTTAAGACTGAAAATAACATGTTTGTAGTAGAGTTCAAGAAATATAAGAAATATTACACCCTACTGTTTTTGTAAATGCCAGAGTGCCACTGAGTTGAGACAGATGGTAGCAAGGAAAGATGCAATCTTATAATCAAAAGCTAAAATATGTCAAAAATATGTTAGCAAGCAAAACATAGTCTATTACTAGCGTCTCATGTCATGACAGCTTGCAAAACATGCAAAGATGTTGAATTTCTAGATATGTAAATAAAGTAACAGTAAACACAACAACAGCAAATGTGATGAAGACTTCATGCATCAATTGTCCCTTGAGGTCAGTGCAGGGGAATAGAGGGGTCTTGTGGCTATGGGTAGCCCCAGGTGGCTTCTGAGAGCTGGCTGCTGGTATCAAGTGCTGGAATCCTCTTACCTTTTCTAAAGTAACAGGTTTCTCAGTGATACCTAAATAGCTGTTTAAATAGATTATGAAAGACATCTGAACTTCCCAATGAGAACTGAGTATTGCTTGGGGAATTACCACAGCATTTAGAAAAATCAACAGGAGAGGCAGATCATCTTGCCTGTTGGAAGAAGAGACACGGTACTCTGTGTGCATGTGTGCATTTCAGCTGTGGCATGTCTTTCTCTGCCCTGGGTTAGCAAAAGCTAAGAGAAGCAACTCCTCATGCCCTTGGTGTAATGTAAAAGGATAAATCTGTTCAAGGGTTGTGTGGATAGACTGATGGACAAGGTATCCTTTTACCTCTGAGACCAGCTATATTCCCAAGATTTCAAGTGGACATGAGTTTCACTCTAAGTGATTGTTTAATAAAGCAATTAGTCCTTCTGCTTGTTTGGCAGAGCTATGTTTAGGAAATGTCACAGATCTAAAGCAGATACAAATACCGAATTTATACTGCAGAAGTGAAGCGACCTACCCAGACAATATCTGACTGCTGGATTCATGAGGAAATGCACCAATTCTTTATCTGAACAAAAGATAGTCCAGGAATAAGCACGTATTAAGCCTTTATGACATTAAGCTACCCAAACCCAGAATTTCTACCATCATACGTGTTCATAGCCAGTTGCCTGTAAATTAGGCTTTCCAATCCATTTTAGGTGGTTCAGTCTACATGAATGCTATAAGAATTTCTTTGGTTTACTCCAAGCCCAGTCCTCTCACTGCTTTTCCTGATTTCCAAGTCACTTTGCAAACCCCAGAAAAAATGTTTCAAAAGCTCTGCTTAGGACACATTAATAGTTATCCTTCCTTCTTAATAGCAGGGAGAAAGCTGATGTTCTTTCCATGTCTCAGTGACTGGACTTTATTAGTAGTTCTGGCATGACCACTCACTTTGTTTCATTACCACTGTCCTCAACAACAGAAAAAGGGAGACGTCCCTTCCTTACCAACATATGGCATTTTCTATTTATAACAAGATTAACAATTCATTCACACCTTGATTGAATCCCACTTTATTGAGATGTCACAACAGATTCTCACAGCCTGCAAAAGGAAAGACTTACAAATGTTAATATTGTGACAACCAGGACACATAAAAGTAAATGAATTATAATTGGTGACAATTAAAAATAGCTCAGTGTGAAAACAGAATATTGTGCTGCTGTAGCAGCCCTGTCTAGGATGAGGTAATGTGAAGGACTCCACAGAATAAGACTGTCCATGAATTTAGAATTGTTACCATGATTCCTGCTTAATGTGCTCAGTCATACACTGATGCTCAGTTAATGCTCACACGCCCTTTACATCTAAGTGGGCAATGTGCCATTGTCTTTAAAGTATTTGCTTCACTGCTCTATAGCAGCACAAAAATAAACAAGTGTAGGCCTATTCTACCAGAATACCATTTAATACATTCATTTTCCCTCCCTATGTCACTTCCCTTATTGGTATGCAGAAGATTTGTTTAATTATTATTATTGTTGTTGCTGTTGCTATTAGTCGTAGTGAACTGTGAATGCTACAGCAGCAGAGTCCCCCAGGAGCTGGACAGTCCCCGGCCACCAACTCTTGTGTGCAGATCTTCTTCTCTGTGTGGCACACAAAAGCCTGACAAGGTCTCACTCATGTTTCAAGGCTCGTTCTCTTTTCAGAGCTATTTGTTATTGTCTCCACCATCACAAGTTTAAAAAAGGAAAGTTAATTAAATATGGAACAAGACTGAGCAACATCTTTTAAACCATCATGTCATTAGAATTGGATCCCTCTGAGAGCTGCTTAAAAGGGTTTTGAGAACAATGACTGTTCAACCAGATATTTATGGGCATAGTTATGTAAACACACTCTTTATTGTCTATGTATATTTAATATAATTATCAGTTTTGTACTTGGACTCTCAGGAGACCCAACAAATCACAGTGTTGCTTTGAAAATGTCAGCAGAAAAGACAATTATGTTGCAAGCAAATATTCATAAATTATATTAAAAAGTCCTGTGAAAATGTACCCTGTGTTGCAGAACTGCTTTTGCACTAACAGAATCATCACTGCCTTTCTCTGATTTAAACTCTTCTTGCCAGCAGCAAGGAAGTTGCTTGGAAAAAAAACCTTTAACACTATGGTGTGTCATCTGTCTCTGAGTAGGGGACAGTGTAAATTGTAGACAAATTCAGAGGGCTTATTCATTTTATTAGTAACATGCTGGGATAGTTTTAGAGATTTCTAAATAAGGTTTCTTGAAATCATAGGTAAAAACTGTTTGCACAAGAGTGCCTAGGTCACTTACTTTTACTTCTCTTCCGAGGTTATTCCTGACAACTTGCCATGTGTTGCTCATTATGTATTAGGAAAAAAAAATGAGTGCAGAACTGGGACAGTGTTCAGTAAATTAAATATGCCACACATGCTAAACCAATACGTGTGCTGGAGTTTGATAAACACCTAGTAAGTGCCTGCAAATCATCTCTACTGCAAGATATACAATCAGCATATCAACATCTTAATTAGCAGCTAATGACATTTGAATGGGAAGGTTAACGTTAAGCACACAAATGCAGTTTAGTAAAGGGTAAAATGAAATACATTGAGATATTTCATTGTCTATTTATTTTCAAGTGTAAAACAGATGGTTTTTGTAGGAAGCAATCATCTATGTGAGTAATATCCCAATCCTTAGATATGTTTTGGAATAAAAGCTCCAAGAGTAAAATGTCTTTTCTGGTTCATCCAGTCCACGTGTAGGACAAAGAGATGACATAATTCTGCTTTTCTGCAGGAAAAGGCATTTCCTCTATGCCATTATTTTTCTTATGAGCACACAACTAAATTTTAAGCAGGGTCAAGATGTTTTTTAGGCTGGGTGGTGATGCTTCTCTTGTTTATTTTTTTCTAAGCATGAATTTTCCTCTGCAAACTTCTCTGGGATGGTGTAAAGCAAAATACATTTATGGTTGTTTCTGCTGTAGATGTCATACTTGCTTGGGCAGTGATCCTCCTGGATGCCCAAGTCAGAAAAAATGAGAATCACTGAGGTATTGGGAAAGAATCTGCTGCTATAGAAATGGCGCTGTTGAATTTGCCAGCAGCATGGATTCCTGCTGAGCAGCCTACCAAACCATTACTTTTGCATGGACCTCAGGGAGCAATGTAGAGTGCTTGCTTTAAGATTTAAAATGTAAAGTAGTTCCAACATACTTATCAGTCAAGGTCTTATGGCATACAGGCCACAGTGTCAGCTGTGTCCAACAAGTGAACCCTGGAATACTAGCTGTCTCCAACCAAATGATCTCCTCCTTGTTTGTCTGCTGGTTTAATTTTTGTGTCCATCCTAGACTCTTGTTCTCAGGCAACCCTCATCCCTGTCAGTGGGACCTATGTTACGCTTGTTTAGGATAGTGGTCAGAAGTTCAGTAACAAATTACGCCGCTTTGTTTGCCAAGTCTCTTTGGCAAGATTGAATCATGTAGCCTCAAGATACAGCAGCACCTCCACAAGGTGAATTATGTCCTTCTGCTTAAGTAATGGGCAGAGGATAAGTGGAAACAAAGCTGTCTTTGCAGACAATGAGACCAGAGTTCAACAGTAACTGAAAGTCAAAAGGCATATTGGGATTTTTAATTCAGGGTAATGCCCACCTTTCAGAGTATTTAATTTTTATTTTTTTTTTTAGAAAACAATTATTAGATATCTTCTTTTTTCTTGACTGCCATCATTTCCCTCATTACTCCTCATGCTTTAATTGTTTAATGATTGACACAGGATTATTTTGATTTTCTTAATTACATTTACGAACCCATATTTGATTTGGTGACTAGGTCATCATTCCTCATGAATTTAAGATTCATGTTGATTCGTTCATCCTTTGACATACTTCCAAACACCTTTGTTCTTTTGACTTAATTCAATATAATTAGTTTTCTGGCATAAAATGAAAGGCCATGATTTTGATTAGATATTAGCTGCTTGATGGGTTATTTGGAAATGTTTAACCTTATTCACAGCTCTTCTGAATCAATATCTGGCTTATTTTACTTCTGCTTTCCTTCTCATAGTAGTATCTGCCCACAAAACCATCTCCAGAGTCTTTCAGACATTTTCTTCTCACTGAGGACTCTGTCTCCTTCAGAAACTCTTACTTCTCTTGCAACATATGGAGGATCAGATGGAGTTTTAGAGCTCCTCTCGACACTGCCTTGTTATTATGGTATGTGTTGCTTTGGTATTCATAGTCTGTGAAATCAGAAGAATAATGGCTCGCTCACTTTCATATTTGACAGCTTATGTTGTTTGAGGGGAAAGTCTGAATTTACTTTTGACTTACCATCAACTAAAGCAAATCAGTCTTTTACCCTATTTCTTTCTGACATTTAAATCCTAGGAGTCCCTCTTCTCTCAATGATAACATGTTTTCAGAATCTTTCAACACTTTCTTAATTGCTAAAATTTGCAAACAAGAGAAACACCCATACCTAGCTGACTGCCAGCAGTTTCCTTGGTCAGGCTTTTTCAATCTGTTGTCTTCTAGTGTTTTCCTCCTCAGATTTTCAAGGGGAATGGAGAAGATTAGAGGGTTATCCAGAGGTTACATTCAACTGTTTGCTCATTAGATTCCTGGCTCACTTGGTTGTTCAAAGGAGTTCCTGAACATATGAATGATGTTGTTAAATTACACAATTTTTTTTCATACACATGGTTTCTCTGGGCTGATTCCTGTCAGGCAGAGAAAGGCAGGAGCCAATTTGAAAACCTTCAAGGCCTTTGCTGAGGGAGACACTGCTAATTATGATTCTTTTCTGAATTTCCTTTTCTCATTTGCTTGCCTTGAACATAGGGATGGAGCAGAGCTTCGGAAGCCTGACAAATATCAATCAGCCTGCTCAGCAACTGAGCTCCACAATTCTTTGCTTACTTCACTTGTTAGATGCTACTAGATCTTTCTGTAGTATTTGAAGTTACTAAGCAAGAGCTTTTGTTAAAGGTCAAAAATGCTGGTACTAGCCTGTCTGTGGCAACAGACAATTTTTCTTAGAATGAGACACAAGTGTCTTGGGTTTGGTATTGTATTCCTACACTACTTAAGATGGTATGAGTTGGCCTAAAATTTTATCCAAGCAACATATTCTTTCTATGCACTTTGTGGAATTTTTCTCAGTGTAAGTCATGAGCTGGTGGCACACATTTCTTCTGCAGTATGGGTGAAACCCCAGAAGGAAAAATTACATGATTTTGCATTATTATTTTTTTCTGTTGTCCTAATCTTGGGGCCCTGAGCAACCTGATCTAGTGGGTGACATCCCTACCCATGACAGGGTGTTGAAACCAAATGGTCCTTAAGGTCCCTTCCAGCCCAGGGCTTTCTGTGATTCTGATTCTGGTTATTCCTCTTTCATGCTTACTAGCTGAACACTTCTGATGGAGACACGTTGTTTTAAGTTAACCACAAGAAGCTCCTTGGAAACTGGGGAAAAACAATGAGATTTGCTACAAATATGGCAGTGACACCTGGGAAGAGCTCTACTCCGAGGCAGGGCTGGCAGTGCCAGTGGCCAGCAGCAGATGACAGGGAAAAAATGCAAGACTAGGGCAACGGAATAGTGACTTGTCTTTGACGTAGTTTCCTGGCCTTAAGTGGCTGCTGCCCCAGCACTTCTGTAGCCTAAAGTGGGTCTTGAAATGTATAGCTTTGGGAGGCTTTTTTTCTTTATTTGTCTAATTAGCTTTTTGAGCCTGAATAAATGTCCAACACACAAAAATATTGGCACAGGGAGTTTGATTTCTTAACTATCCATTGAATGAAAAAATGCTTCCTTTTCTTTGGTTTGAGTCTGTTTCATTTAATCCCATGACAGAAAATAATCAACCTGCTTCTTACCTTTTTGAATTCTCCCCGTTACTAAGGGCCACTTTACAGACCTTTGCCACAACCTTTTCCTTTCACTGTGTGGTCTTCCTCACTGCTCCTCTGAGCAACACAAACCATTCTTCCTACCAAATCCCCTGTCCCACCTGTGTGACACAGGAGCAAAGTGTGGCAGATCTTGCTTTGCCTCAGAAGGGATGGGATATCCTCAAGGCATGACATGTCACAATCCCATGCAGAGACACTACACAGGTCCCCAAAGCCATACAGCCAGGTTAACACTGCCTCTTGCAAGGGCTAATTAACTCAGGACTAATTAATAGCATCATAGCACACTGACACAGCCATCCAGAGCTTGCTCTCTGGCTGCTTGCTTGGGGATCTCCTCACGGCGTGGGTCTCAGCACAGATACATCCTCAGGACACTGCCTGCATGTAGCCCAGAAACTGGGGGGGTGACACTGCAGACTTGATTATCCACTCATTTACAGTACTTTTAGCTCTGAGCATGTTTTCTGAAGTTATTGAAGTTACAGTGGTATCTTACCTGTGAAATACAGAAGAAAAAATCAGGTACGAAAAGCTTGTGTATGTTTCCATGTGTATACAAATGTATGGATTGAAAAAAACCCAATAATATTAGAGTCTCAAATTCAATAGATCAGAATATTTCTTTGCAACTGACTGTGCACAGGATAGAGATCTCTCACTTACATGCTTATGCACCTAAGTTTCCTCAGTGGGTACGTAAGGGGGACATCAACCATAGTGTGAGCAGTAGCATAACATTTTTCTTTACCCTGGGTGCTCAGCTGGAAGCTCTAGATGCTGGTTGCTGCACACTGTTCACACCTGCCACAACTGGCAGAAATACTAACTTCCCCCAGACCTGTTTTTGGTGCTGCTGCCCACAGGACCTGTGCAGCATACAGTCAGCACAAACAAAAGACATCTACACCCTGGGAGCTGAGAGAAGCAGCCTTAGCTGGGGACACAGGAAGGCATTGTCAACTCCCTTCTGACTCGTGAACCACTGAGTCTTTTTCACTGATGGAACAGACCACATAAAGTGAATTTCAACTCACTGAAAATTCTTTTTTCTGCTTCATTTTGTATATCTCTAGAATCCATCTCTTGGCCCAACCAAACACAGTCTCCCTGCTTGCTCACTGCCTGCTGTTTATTCTTGAGAGCTACAGTCTAGGAGCAGTTTCCATCTTCCAGAACCCCTATGTCTTTCCTAAGTAGCTTTTCTTTCTCCCAGTCATTCCCAGGGTGATTTGAAAGCAATGGCAAAATGTTCTCTTCAAGCTTTAACCAATATTTCTATTTCTTATCCCAAGCATTCCTCTCAGTATGAACACCCTTCTGGCCTTATTTTCATGCCCGAAGAGCAGGCACACATTGAAATAATTTGCCATTATGAGGCAGATATGTTTGCCCCTTGCAGTGGTTTGGGGTGCTGCAGGTGAACTTTGGGAACAACTGACACCTGGGTGCAGCCCAGTGCACCCCCAGGATGCTACATCCTGCACTGAGATGCTATATATTTAAACAATTTGAAGTTAATTAAGAGTATTGGCTTGGAACTAAATCCAGAATCTCACACATCTGTGCTCCCTTCTCAGAAAACAGGCAGTTTAAAGAGCGCCTGAAGCTAAACACATTATTTTTTACCTTGCTAAAAAGTTGGATTTTTTTCTTCTCTTTTAACCTACATTGCGAGAAGCCTACAAACAGCTTTTTAAAATGCGGGGTGATTTCTTAACCGATAATGAAAATTATTATTTCGTATGCAATTTAACTTCATCCTAACATCAGACTGCATAATTTAAAGTGAGTTTTCTTCATATACATAACATCATAACATTGCAAGACTCGGAGTCTCTAGCGTATTTAAATGCCTGTTGGTGAGGGTTTCCTTTAGATCCAAATCTCCAGCGTCCCAAACATGCTACTTGAGCCTCATGATAGCTAAAACTAGTTTCAATGGAATCTTCTCCAGCAGGCAGAAGGTTTTGCTTACCCTGTTTTGAATCAGATATGCTATGATTTTTATGTCTGCTATGAAAATGGCTTTGATCACACCTCTTCATGCCACTTTCACCTAAGCACTTTCAGATGTGGTGAGCCCCAAATGATTTGTTCAAAGGTCTTAAAGAAAGGAGAAAAATTGCAACATCGGATTTTCACGCATTCAATTGTCAGCTCTGATTTGCAATTTACACTTTCCATCATACTCATTATGGACCACTTTATTTTTGCTTACAAAATTACGTGCTTTGTTCCAAAACAATAAAATATATGGAGTTTTTTTCTTAGCTTATAGAGGCACAAGTGATAAAGCACAGCACTGAAATCACATTGGTGAAAGAGCAACATAATAAAAGGTTCAACACAAAAGATGGCACTTCTTCACCCTAAATATGGCTATACTGGGCAACTCCTTATGACAGAGCAGAAGCTAAAAGGCTGCATAGGTTAAAAAAAATATCATTAGGAAAATTCACCCAACAAAATTATCAAATATTAAATATGAGAGTACTGACTTGCTAAGGAGGGCCACCAGCTGGAAAAAGCCATTAGTCACATGTGGAACAGAGAGATGCGTGAATCCTTCAAGCCAAACTACCACTGTTCTCACATCCTCCTGATCCCAGGAAAATGAAAGTATAGTTTCTAGATTTTGAGCTGAAATAGTCAATTGAATTATCAGATGAAATTTAAAATAAAATAAAATATTAAGGATATGGTTGCCCATATGAAAGCAGGACAGCAGCAGCTGCTAAATGAAGGTGTAGGGTTCTGAACAGCAAAATCTAACCCTCCAAAGTGCTTTTAATGTGGAGGAGCAAAGAATGACACCCCTGCACATCCCTGATGGTGACACAGATATGGTAAGCAAGCAAGAAGCTGATAATGGTGAACTTGAAGGTGAGCAGGAGAAGTAGATGTGACTGAATTAACTGAGCTGTAAGCTCCATAAAAATAAACCAAAACAAACATATCACAGTGCAAACATCAACAGGGAAGACTTAATTCAGGCTTCCCTATTTCTTCAAGTGGAAAAAAGCACTGCTGTAAGCCTGAATTTTGTCAGCACCCACACAATGGAGCTAAAGGAAATAACTTTTGCTAGAGGCAGGAGGGAATTGGATGTGTTGGGAGACTGGAGGTGAAGAAGATGTGCAAAATGCCCCTTTTCTGACCCATCTGTGCCACGTGTCACACTAAAATTCCTCTCCCACCATGTCACACTAAGGGCACCTGCATTGCAGTGGTAGTGGAGGGTGAAATGGGCTGCTAAGAACAAATTCAGTTTCATGTTTTGCAGAGAATCTCTTTGGTATAGTTTCATGCTGGGTCTTACCTATACTTTAGAAACCAATGTTCACAGCATCTCTGTAGAACACTGATCACTTAACAGACCTCTGCAATGCTGCAAGCTGCTTTGGAATATGGAACAACAAATAATTACAATTAACTAACACTGTATAAACCTCTGTATAAACAGATCCATGCCATTCATCAACAATGGATCAGGATATATTCCATTTCAGGCTATTTTTCCTGAAAGGCTGAACTAGAAATAAGGAAACCACTTGTTCTTGTGTTGAAACAAGACTGTTCTGTCTCACCAAATAGACTCCTCATCCTGCCCTCTAATGTGTGGCATTGATAAATACAGGGCAGAGAGAAGGCAGAAAAAAACCATGAGGTTAGGATTCTCTGCAGTGCTCAGATTTTGGTAGCAGAATATCCATAATACCTGGGGAATGTTCGTGGTTGGTTGATGAATGCACAAGATAGGGCTTTCAGATATGGTTGTTGTTGTTGTTGTTGTATTAAAGGACTTTGACATCAGGAAAACAGCTACTTCTGCAGGTTCCTACCACCTTTAGAGGCTTGGACATGGCAGAGCTTCTCGTTCTGCAGCATCCAGGTCTGGGGTGAGTGAGGGTCACTCATGCAACAGGTACAGCAAGGTGGCACCCTGCAAAAAGAGGCTGTGTCAAACCAAAAGTAGTCCTTCCCTCATGGAAATTTGGAAGACCCATGTGCGGACAAGGGACTCCTCCAGGCTGAGGTAGAAGTGGAAGTCACTACATGTGCCCACTGAAGAGAGATGTACACTTCCTTTTTCTGTGCCACATTTAGCAAAACAGCATATGGAACAGGATATTTATATCCAGTTGGCATGATGTGAAATGAAAACAAAACATTAAGAATCACTTTTGTGAGCTCATTTGCTTTCCTTAAGTTCATAGTGCTGTTTTTGTCTCTTCAGCTACTGGTGCGAACTAATTCCTGTCACTAAGCACCTTGAATCCTTCAAGACACATGTGTTTTGGTGTATTCTAAAATTCAATCATCTGTGGAATTTGTTTTTGTCTAAAACATTTACATATAATGATTATAGCCAATGTTCATTGCCAGTTTTAAATACTATATGATTTTGTGAACAGGGACAAATAGAAGACTACTTCATGACGGTCGATCTAGGCTGAAGCATCATTGATTTAGTGTGGAAAACCTTTTCCAAACTTTTTAAGGCTGTGGATACAGAAAAGTAAAATAAAGGCAGAGGGTGACTGCCTTTCGTGCTTGTGTCAGTATCCCACCATCCACTGATAGGGAGATATTCCTAAGAGCATGGAAATTGGCATCCCTTGAGCATGTGAGGCTGGGTATATTTTCTCAGCTGCCTTTCTCAGTCAGGTGGTGTCACCTGTGTTCCATTTTTTTTTTGCTGCAGCTTCCACCTCTGTGCACCACAGTGAGGCAGGGGCTTCATGCCCTCCAAGGGTGGTGGAAGCTGCTTGTGTGACTCTTCATCAGCATGATGGAATAGTTCACAGGCTGGCCCCAAAGGCACATTTTGAAAGCAGGTGAGGAGCTGCTTGTGTTTGTCACTGTTTCTGTCATAGGCAGACTCCTTTGCAAAATTAATCACACAGGAGGGGAAAAGGAAAGTAATGGCTTACTGAATCTCCCACTATATATTAAAAATATAGAGCACAAGAGGGAACAGCTTGCATATTCCTCCCCCAGGTTACAGGTTTAAAAGCAAAGCTCTCAGAGATGAAAAGATCTTGGCTCCTGCCCTCCCTTGTGCCAGTGGCTGCACAAGAAGTTGGAGAGGTGGTTTGGCCAGCAGGGCTGGGATTTCAGCATCCCTCTTGCAAGCATGCATCTCACTTACATTAGACACTTCTCAGGCTGGGAATCAGCACAGACCCAGTCTGGAAGCAGCAGATGTGAGCGCATAGGCACCCAGGCCCAGCATGGAGGAGCACACATGTGAGGATGCTGTGTCACATCGGCATTACAAGCCATGAGCCAGCAGCATGGCTGGTGTCCCCAGCACAGAGCTGGCTCCTGTCCTTGAGTTTAGCAGCCTGCTAAACCTCACAGACCTCAGCTGGCATCCAGGTCTCCGTGGCTGCTCCCTGAAGGAGAGCACAAGTTTCTGGCTGAGTTTCTGTGCAGCTCAATTAATATTTCTAATTGCCATGGTCACTTTCCAAGGGGATTCAAGGAAACAAGCTGAACCCCAAAACAAACCCTGCTAGACTTCTTTCAAGCAGCAGTGCCTTCTCCACAGGACACAGAGGTTGAGAGGCAGAGTTCACTGGGTACAAATAGAAATTCCTTAGTGTTGTTGACCTGACTACAGCTCCAGGAAAGAATGAGATCTAATGGCTCTAAAAATAACCTTTGAAAAGTCTCCTGGTATCTGTTAAGAAAGTACAGCAGAAAAGTAGTAGTCTGCTTCTCCAAAAATAAAATACAAACCAAGAAAGGTGTATTTGTTTTGTTTTTTCTCCATTATTTCTCTCTTAAATCTTCCTTTTCTTCTTTTATAGAGAATGAGCCTATGCTTACCAGAAATGTGTCATTCAGCAATATTTTCCAGTCTGTTGAATGACGTGTTCCTAAGAAGGTGGGAACAGATCCCATAGGGCCAATGTATACTATGTGACCAGAGAGACGGGTGAGCTTCTGGGTTGGGAAATCCAAACCCAGTTTTCAGGTAATGGTCAGGGCTTAAGTCATTTTCTCTCTCAAACCCTTTAGTTTTGCTTTAAGAGGACTTGGATCACCAGGGGAGGAGGAGTTGTGACATCCTTCAGATGCCAGAACCTCAGCTGAATGATGGGAAGACCAGAGCTTGTAGCCAAGCTGATACCTCCTGTATTCACAGCCCTAGATAGCCCACACTGTCTCCAAAATCAACCCCTTCTTAACCAGGGTTTTTCTGTACATCTTCTCTACCCACTGTGATGGCAGTTTTGCTCTTTTTTTTTTTTTGTTATTCGTTGTATGTGAAAAGACTTATTGTCTTTTATATACATTTCAGGTCATGGACCAATATTTTTAAAAAGAACTTATAGACTCCCAGTATTGGAGGAATCCAACCTGAAGTAACATTCAAGGTACCTCAGAAGTGATACCCATCTGTTTTAAAGATGGGAAGTACTGCAACACGGCAGCAAATGCTTCTCTGTCAAAGGCTCAGTAGCCCAATGATGGCCATGCTAAAATTCTTATGCTGATGACACCCTGAACACAGAAGGACATTAACAAATACTTGGTTTTCCAACTGGTGTCACAGCAACATTTTCCCTTTAGAAAGCTCCCCTCATATCCTTGTCCTGAATTTCTGTTTGTGGAAAGGAACCTGAATTGATCAGGTATTTGGTCTGTGTATTCAAATCACTCTGGAAATCTCCAGTTACTGTGGTCAGTGAGCTGTTTCACAATCCATGTATGGAAGGGGAAGAATCAGCTGACAGAGTGAACGGTTAGTATAGACAGGAGCAAAAGGAAAGGAAGAGGACATTGGACTTTCTGCCTCATCCTATTTTCCAGCTGCAGGCTTCATTGTCCCCTGTCTCTTACTGCCCATAGCCTGTGCCTAAGCAGCTTACCTATTTTCTGTCTGCAAACAGACAATGGAAACCAGTCAGAGAAACAGCCATAATCCCCGAATGACATTTTTTTGTCACCTCTGTAACTTCTCTCTAGCATGACAGGTTGCTAGAGAGGGACATCTGTCAGTGTGAAGGAAAAAAAATGGTGAGGGTCTCTCGCTCTGGGCTTTGTGCAATTTCCTGGCTGGAGTCCCAAGGAGGCTGCAGCTCTCACAGTCCAGCCGTAGCCACACCATGTCTTGTCTCCCAGGTCAGATACACGTCAACAGTGCTTCCTATGCTTCTTTTGTTCCACACTCATTTCCTGACCTGCAACGCTGTGCTCCGTGGGGACGTTGCACATATCAAAAATGCAGGGTGGAAGTTGTCTAGAAATGGAGACAGGTTGTTTTTGGCAGGAGGCCCTTGAGCCAGAAACATTTTACCAGAAGAAATATGGTCAATATTTATGGAAAGTAGGATTCGACTTTCAATGGGGCTTATGTTCATAAGTCACTTAAGGCCCTTCTAAAAATCCCACTAATAATTCTTAAATTAAACAAGTCAGCATTTCCATGCAAGCTGAAGAACGAAGCGCTGTGTCCCACTTGTGAATCTGAGCTAAGCAACTGAAGAGCCAAAGAAATCTTCAGAGGCTTGGTATGATCACATGGAACACTCGTACATTTTTTTATGTGACATGCATCACTCAAAGGAGCCTAAAGAGCCACTGCATTCCAGCAAGTACTGGAGAGACCTTGGCAAAATGTATTATCTGGCCTCTTGCACTCACAGTGTAAGATTTAATGACTTCTGATTCATAGTCAAGCCAGATTGCAATAATTTTCAGAAAATGTCCAAAGTGATAAAGGGTTCTTCCATTAGAAATATATCTTCACAAGACTTGATGCCCATCCCGGATGGTTCCTGTTTTCAACTGATGGTACAAAATAGCCCATTTGAGTAGTCTAATTTTCTTTGGGTGTTTTGCAGGATGTTACATCGAGCCCAGAGAATCCCAAGCCAAGCTAGTTCAAGCAAGTTACTAAAACAATCTTCCAGACCACCACAGACATACTCAAGATAGCAAAGGAGTCTGGGTACCAGCTGCCTGGGGAGCAGCTCTGTTACAAAGGGCCTGGGGATCCTGGTGGACTAAAGTATGAATCTGCAATCCACTGTGGATTCCACTGACAATAAGGCAGGCATCCTTGGCTGTGATCACGGGAGCAGAGGGAGGGTGTCAATGGAAGTGTTTACTTCCCTTCACTTGGCACTTGTTGGACCACAACTGAAATACTATGCTCAATTTTGCACACCCCCCCTGCCCCGAGGTTAAGAAAGATATTGGACTGGAGTGAGATCAGTGGATGCCACCAGGACAGTCAGGGCTAGAGCACTTCCTGTGGAAGTGGGGCTGGTTCAGCCTGGGGATGAGATACCTTTGGGAGCATGTGATAGCTGCCTGCTAATGCCTTGAGCAACTGCAATGATCCCATGATAGTCAAGAGCATTATCAGCTGCAATTGCATCATAAATGCCCCTGAAATCCCAGCCTGGAGTCACCCACCCAAATATTAATTGGGTAAATTTCAGAAAAGCCATCACTGGTTGCTGGTAGACCACTTAACCACAGAACTGCTCCTCTCTCATTAAAGAGTATCAACAGATGGAGAAAGTGATGGAAATGAATTTTTGCAACTACTGCAGTTGGTAAAATGACTTCTTAGACTCCACAAAGCACAGGTTCCTTTACAGTATGGGTTAAGGAGGCAGGAAGCAAAGCTTTCAAGGTTTCCCTCAGCTTTCAGACCACCTCCAGTGGCAAACTCAGTGCTGCTGTCCCACAAGCACATAAAGGAAGTGAACACAGAAGGTAGTGTAACAGGATCCAGTCTTCTGAAGAACATCCAAAAAACTTCCTCCAGCTCTTCTAATGACCAACGGTGGTCAAACACTTAAAATACCTGCCAGATGTTTCAGACAATGAAGAAAATGGGATAAAGTAGGGAGCTGATGGACATAAATCAGGATTTGTAGCTGTAGAAGAGTGCTCTCCAGTGGTAACAGTACTCTTTCCCTTGTGAGTGATTCAGATCATGTATTGCTGAGGAAGAAAGAACCCACTGGTTGAACATGAGTGGTTTTGGTAACCTTGGCAAGAGTTAGAAGGATAAATAGGTCATGACTGTGGAACTACAGTCTAAAATAGCAAAGATCTGAAGCTCTTTTACAAACATGAGCGAAAGTATTTAGATGTGAAAAAGAACGGAGTGAATGAAGTTAAAAAATTACTTTTGGAACTGCATCGGGAAAGACCAAAGGAGTTTCAAAAGGGAGAGATATCACAGTTCTAGGAGAAAAGATAAAAGGAAAAGAAGGAGTTTTTTTCTGATAATATCTATAGTATTACTATGTGGTAGCTTCCACACAACAACATAAAAAGCCCCAATATTGACACAGTTTAGAGTTCAAATGAGAGAAGAATAGTCAAAATTAAAAAAAAAAACAAAACAAACAAACAAACAAAAAAATTGACCAAAAGGCATGTGGTTGCAGTAGTTGTTGCTCTTAGCTGTGACTATTTGGTACACAAAAAATGTAAGGACTGTTTCAGGAAGCAGCTGAGAAAGAAGAGATGCCCATGAAACCTCAAGCCCACACCAGTGAGCAAGAAGAAGAAATAACAGAACAATGGAGGAAAAGAAAAAGAGACCCTGAGGATGTGGCAAGTAGTACTTCAACTGCAGAGGTAACCAGTGCTTTGAGGGAAGTGGGAGGAAATACACAGTATCCATGGACAAGGAGTTCACTGAGGAGTGAAGTTCTTGGATTTCTGCGTTATTTTGAAGAAGAACAGGAAGAGGTACCTAGCTAAACCAGGAAATATGTTTTCAGTAGAGCTGGTTATCACAATCCTGTGGAAACTTCGGACAGTGGTGTCTTTATCTCTCAGTTTTGTTACCTGTGAGTTAGGAACCTGCAGGACAAAGATAAAGCCATAATTTGGACCAGGTGAAGTGAAAACTGAGCTAATATGAGGCAAACAGATCAGCATCAGATTTAATTGTGAGACATAATGCCACTTTGTATTTCACACTGTTCTAGATTCACATATCTCAATAATCACATTCACCCTTAAAGGCAAATGAAAAGTGAAATATAGCCAAGAGGAGAAAATACAGTTTTAGGAAGGTTTCCATTGACACATCAAGTGAGGCAGGTTTAGGCAGTGTTCCTGGTATCAGAAACACTCTTATGGAGGTTGCTTGCTAGAAAAGGACAAGGCTACAAAGTCCGAAGCTCTTACCTCAAACTTAGTGTAAACAGGGACATTTATGTGCTAGAGTGGATTAAATTAATAATCTACTCCAACTCTACAGGAAAGATAATTTCACTTTTAAGGGGATAATTAATTTCCCTTTTAAAATATAATTAACTTCTCCATATCCTAGACTACTGAAATTTCTTTTAGACCCTGACTGAGCAGGTTAGTTTACTTATATGCTTGCCCTTCATGACATACCTCACTGTTCTGATGATCTATAGCTGCACTTCTTAATTTTTAATCACTTGCTAAATTAGACACTATATTGGCAGCTTTTTGTCCACTGCAAATAGCTTTCAGCTTTTTTTTTTAAATATTGAAAAGCAGGAATTATCTTTTCTCATACTGTTGAACAAGGCCAAGACTGAGATTAGCCATTAGCTTCACTGAAGCCAAATTGTAGTCAAAGAAATGCAGAAATTACAGTCTCATAATCCTTCCAAGAAGGGAGTTACATTATTCATGTGACTGCTAAATATATTTTCCATTATTTTGTTCATGTGAATGCATTCTTGAACCACTCTACTCAAGATTTCTATCAGTTTCAGATACAAAGGCATAGTATTAAAATATTTCAGTAGTAATTCGAGTTGTCTAATAATTCTATACGGTGGAGCCATCACCAAAGGTAACAACAGCAATACTGCTGACATTGATTGGTGTGTTCTGTGTTCATTCTTTTCATAGTGTTGTTTAATTTCCTACAAGCCACTTTGGGAGGCAGCAAGCAGACTTGAGTTTATTCAAAGGGTTAATAACAAGAAACTTTTTTCCCAAATACTTCTCAGATTCTGAGGCACAACTGATTACTTAAAGGGATTTGGTAGACTATGTCTGCTGTTAAGCCCAAGAAGAAAGATAATTTGTTATATTTAAAAGTGTATTCAAGCCTATAAAACCACTGGTCTTCAGGGATGGGTGTTCTTCATTTCAGATATCATGCCAAACTGACATTTGGGAGAGTTTCTGTCTGAGATGAAGTACAAATAAGGAGCTTTTATGAAGGATACCAGAGAGCCTTTAACAGAGAAGTATGTCCACAGACCACTTAAGCAGAAATCTGTCTTTACACAATGCTGTTGGTACTCCTACATCCTACAGTGGTATAATCTGCAGCAACAGCACCAGAAATATCTTTCTGGCTTTTGCCTTTGCTGGTGGAGCAGCCAGCCATGTCAAATTGCATAACACTGTTGTATGTCTACTAAGTGCTGGGTGGAGACAACAAAGATATCCTACTTGATTTGTTAGCCAGAAAGCTTCAGACAAAGCTATTTCCGTATAGAAACCAGGTTATTATCACAGTGGATATAGGCTGCTAAAAGAGCACCAAAGCATTTGTTAAAGAGTTAATCTGAGAAAATAAATTAGTTTTTGATAAAAAATGAAGGAGGTGATTTTAGAAAAGGTAAATGCCTGTAAGATGCCATTCTTTTGGGCTGAAGTCAAGATAGTGCAACACTTTGTTGTCTCAAGCTAGGAGCCAGTGAAAACCCAGAACTGACACAGGCCAGAAATAAGGGTATTCCTGGGCTGCTGCAATACCTGCACTTGCATCAAATAATGTGGTACAGCACTGAGAGTGACTATCACCATTATGATGCTTCTTCTCTGAGCACATCTGACAGATCACAGTATCAGTCAAAACCCAATCCCACCTGCCATGTTGAAGAGACCCCACACTCTTTCTGAGGCAAGCTGATGGCCAGAATGAGCCCTGAGGGCAGCCAAAATATATGGCTGGCCTTTATATTATTGGGCTCTGGTCCGTTCCATAAGAAAACTCATGGCAGGGACACCCAATCCCACCTCACATAGTTTAAAACCAAAGAACAGGTGGAGAGGAAAGTGATTTACAGTGATTTACCCTGAGTGATTGCCAGACTTTTGGGTCTACCCTACACAAGGATGTGTGCCATTCATCTGATCTCAGGGCTTTGCACTGCACACTGGCAGGAAAAAGCATCCCCAGCTCATTTCCCACCGTTCCCCCATTTACCTTCCTGCTCAGTAATTATAAAAACCCTTCTATTCAAGAAGAAACCACTGAGTTTCATAGCACTGGCTGGAATGACCCTTGAAGGTAGGAGTTATGACTTCTCGCATCAGCACCACTGTGTCACCTTCTCTGGTCTCCTGACCCAGTCCTCACCTGCCTGGATAGGGCTCCACCACCTCCAAGATTTTCAGGCCCTGGTTCCATATGAACTGAGAAAAAACAAGGCACTGTGTGGAGGCTGAGATCCAGCCCTTAAACAAACCACAGACTCATCTGGTATCTGTTCTCAAGAAAGCTCCTAGCATGTTTTTTCTCATTCACCGAGAGTTTCCAAAGTCTCATTCACCTTGATGGCCTCCTTGCTCCTTTATGGCTACAAACTAAGCTACCTCACCTGTAGAGCACTCATACCTTTGTGTTCCTGCTCCTGCCAGGAAATCCACCCTGCTCCCATGTCCTTCTCCCTCATGGGACCTCTCTGCTCATGCTACCATGCTCAGCCTTGCCAAGCTCATAATAAATGCATTGGGACTGAATTAACCACCAAAGCTCTCCTACTGATTCTGCCATCCAAATTGCACCAAACCAAACCACTTTCATATCTGGAAAATTATCATCAACAAATGGCCAGTCTTAAACACCACTTTCAACTGGCAATGCTGTCTCCTGACCAGTCAACCTGTTGTCATATATGTTTTCTGGGCACAGATTGATTCCTGAGCACAAAATGACCCTTCTCAGAAGAATGAAGTGGGAGGTATCAAGGGGAACTAGTAGGAAGCAGATTCAAAACAAGCCACAGAAAGAGCTATAGGGCTTCTTGCTCCAAAATGTGGCCAACTTGAAATATCCTCATGGTTTCCTGGGGACATTGTGTTATTTCATGGCAGACAAATGCATTGAAGATCAATATATCTGTGGAAAGTACACTTGGTCCAGGAAGTCCTGTGCCACTAATGGCTGGAGTTTGGAAGAGCACTTGTTGGAGGTATCATTTTATACATTTTTGTGAGCTTCTACTTTTGGCTACTGGCAGAAACATGACACTGGATTGTACAGACTTTTGGTCTGATCCAGTATGGCCTTTCTTAGGTTCTCATGTTAATTTGTCCCAGACACATCTAGTGAGACAGCAGGGAGCCTCACAGCATGGCTGGAGGCAGAGAACTTTATTTTCCAGGCCCTGTGCTCTGGGGATTAGATTAGAAACAGATTACATCTGAAGGATCCCTGAGCAGACACGGACTGTGCCAGTTTGGGAGCCAGGCACAGGATAGCTGTTGTGCCCAGAGTAATTATCCTGGCAGAGCTGGACTGACATGGCTAATAAATAAGAGATGTTTTAGCAAGCAGTTCTTTACAGCTTGCTCCATCTTTCTCTCTGCAGAGGAGTGAGTTGGATTGTACAGGCATGTCCTAAGTGTTTTCACCACTTAGTCCTCTGCCCCAGGGGATTTTGCACCATGGAAGTCCACTTATTTAGTGCCTTCTCAAGAAACCCCAGAAGACTTCCAGGCTAACCAGTAAGGCTCCCTGCCTTCTTGCCACCCAGATGCTGCTGCTGCTGCTCTGAGAGAAAAATGTATGAGCAGCTCAAGAAGAGCCCTCAGACTCACCATGAGAAAGGCTTGCTGCCAGAGAGGAAGGAGACAGGACCAGGTCTAAGGGAGGGTTTTACAAGAAAGGATACAGGGAGGAGCAGGAGTCAGACAAAGAGTTGAACTTCCCGTCCCTTTCATGAGCAACCTGGGGAAAGTTTTGGCACAGAGACAAGTTTGCTTGCGATTTTCAGTGTTGTGAAGAAAGGCTCCTCTTCATAAATAAGCCCCTCTTCTATTGTGGATTAGACAGAACTGCAGAGTGTCTTCCTTGCATATTGCTCAGTCAGGCAGCATTTCAGCAGAGCAGAAAAACATTCTCTTTTTTTTTTTTTTCCCCTTCATTCCCCTTCAAGAAGCAGGCTGAGTGTTTGAAAGTTCTGTGGTTTGGTTTGGAGTTCAGTCATCCCTACAGAGAACTTGTTCTGCCAATCTCTACATACATGTCAGCCTAAATAGCAACAGATGTACAGTACCTTAGATGTATAAAATTTTCATAAAATATAACAAATGCTGGTTTTCCACTTGGGATGAGTCATTAACCATATGCTTATGATACTGCTCTTTTCAGGGGAAGAGCTGAAATCCTGTGTTTGGGCTAGACAGAGTCCAGTCCTGTGAGGTTTCTCAAGTGCAAGAGCAGGACCCCTTGCACCCCAGTTCCCCTAAGTTCCCTTGGGACCCTGCAGCAGACAAGTCACAGGTCTAGTGTTTTCAGCTTCTTTGTAGGAGCGATGTCTTCTCTGGGGTACGCGGTCCAGACTACTGCTAAGGGAAGAGTAGTACCCCTCTGCAGATCTGCAAAAACCTGCCAGCACGTGAGTGGGCAAGCAGGGGACATCATTCCAGGGGACATGGAAGCAGACATGGTCTCATCACACTTTCCATGCTTCTGAAGGCAGGGAGGGCGTGCCTGAGGCACGGAGCTGCTTGGAGCATAACTAGGGGAGCTGCAGAGCTGCACGCAGTCCTCTGTGGGGGCAGTACCCTTACAGATATAGTCTCATTGACCATTCCCCTTCCTATGAGCAGTAATTAATTGAAAATACTCTCAGATAATTTTTTACATGATTTGGAGATGGGCCTGTTCTGCCTCCCATTGCAGCTGGCAGGGATTTTCCCCCACTGCAGCAGGATTGGAAACAGTCTTTGTTGCTGCAAATATGTCCTCTCCCTCCAGGGTTTTTTGCTCACTGAGCCTTCCCTCCAGGTTAGCTGTATGTGCAAATAGGAGTTAATCCCCTGGCTGAAATATTATTTAAGGGAAGAACTTACTAAATGCTGCTCCACTGGGGTTATATTTTAGCTCAGGAGGTTATATTTTAGCTCATCAGCAAAACCAAAGCTGAGCCTAGAAAAACAGCAATCCATGAATATAAACAGGAAAGCGATAGTTGAACTTTGCTGTGTATTCCAATCCCTCATATATAAGTTGTACAAATGTAGCCACTTATTTTTAATTTTAGCAAGAACTCCAGATTTCAATTCTATTCGGTACACAAGGAACATCAATCCAGCTCCCAGTGAGTTGTACTAGCAAAACTATGTCAGCTTCCCACAGAGGTGTCCATTCCTGTGTCTTCTTGGTCTTAACCTTCATGTAATCTTGGCATTATGTGAGGAAATGGCCACTGGGAATTCAGATGGGGAAAAGCTCACAAACCTAGTTAGAGTTATTGCAAATTAGGAATGTTGCCAAGTTCCATTCTGTGCATGCACAAAATTTACTTCAGTGTCTAGGAAGAGCCACTAACCTGGAGGACAAAGACATTTTCCCAAGACTCCAGATAATGGCCCAAGTGAACCAGAGGACACAAAGTGTCTAGTGCAGAACAGCTGGATCTACTTGGCAGCTCCTAAGATGGAGGAATCTGAAATGGTGCAGCATAGGTAAAGACCTCTCCCAGCAGTACACATGGTAGCAATCCTAGTAGATCCAAGTGGACTGTAAAGCAGCCAGCAAGGTTTAGCTGGCTTGTGCAGGAGGACTCAGAGCATTCTGCATCTACCATAACCAGTCTTTATTTCATCTCTTTCTTCACAGACAATGCACAGGTTATGATTAAATCACGGCTGAAATCTGGTGATCCCCAGCTGACACGCAGATAGTATCTCCAACCTTACAATATCACACCTGCAGAGTGTGGAGGGCTACGATCCACTTTCTTTTATCAATTGTTATCCCTGTTGTTCTGTGCACTGTTGACTGCTGTAATCCAGACCATGGTTTATTATTAATGACCTCTTCTTATTTATTTCTGTTACTATGAGCACTTAACACACACTCATCATTGAAGATTATGAGTTTGTTTTATGGGGATTACATTGAGTAATTATCATTCCAAGTAAGAGAAATGAACTGTCATGCTTCCCCATTGCCAGCAGCTTTTAATCTGACCAGACAGCGAGGAACCCAGGATTTCACAGTTTAAACAGATGGAAAGGTCTGGGAAAGAGGTGTATCTTGCAGCTTCTTCTAAATGCGGCCAAGTTCACGCTGAAGCATATTTCTGTCAGGGGCGTATTCCAGAGGTGTGAACCTGGAGTGCCCAGTGAGCATTCAGCTCCAGCTTCCAGCTAAGAATAGTTCGTACAGCAGATTGGAGGTAGCGAGGCTGTTCTTAAATGTCCTGGCCTTTGGCTGTAGTGACCATAACCTTGAATTTCACCTGCCTGCCTACTGCACAGAGAGCAGAGCACTGGCATAATATCAGGCTGGGGAAGCTCTTCTGGGTGTTCTTCCAGGGGTATTTCAGGGATTTGTTGGAGGTAATACTGAAAAGTGTCATAACCAGGAGTAAGTGCTGGCGTGCAGGCTGTCCTGTTGGGGATCCTCAGAAGAATTGAAAGGCTTCCTTTAAACAGGGCTTTTACACCAAAGTAGGAGCATGTTCTTTGTATTGTTTTGGAAGCATAAAGCAAGGCTTCAGGAACAGAGGCAGGGCCAGAGCTAGAGCTGGAGCTGGAGCTGAAGGGGGCATATTAGTCTGGGTTTGATATGCAGGGAAGGAGAGCAGGGTCTCAGTGACCTGCCAGTCTGCGGGTAGGTGCTGGATCTCTGGAGATTGGTAACACAATGCTGGGTGCCATGAGATGGCAGACAGTTCCTCAGTGTGGATAGGTAGGACATTGTCTTGACCATTAGCTGTTACTCAAACTCCAGGTGTGGTCTGAAGGTTCAAACCAGACCACTGCCAGCACAGCCCTGGCCAGGGGACTCTGGAATCTCTGCTGTACTCTAAGTTGTAAAGCAATGACACATCCTAGTCAAGGGATGTTTAACTAGGTCAAAGGAGGTAGCCATGGGATTAGGTTGGAGAAGTTTTAGCAGTAAAAACAAAATTAGGCTAATGATGGAGCTCATAAGTGCCCCAAATTCTTCCTTTGAATACTGAAAGCCATATTTTGCCAGTAAGTAGAAGCCATTTGAGGGCCTCTACTGAGAGGAGATTTTATTGTCCTCTTTCAATGTACCCTGGACATTGCTGAGAGCAGGTTATGTGGTAGCAGGATGAGTCCTTTGCAGTCACAGCAGTGCTGTGTAATACTGTTCTGAGTGGAAAGGAGATGGGAGTTGTTATGCAATGCCATATCCATGGAAAGAAGAAACCTCATCATGGTGAAGGACAGAGGCACAGGTCACAGGCATAAAATGTCTCTTTGGACATAATGTTTTGTCTCCCACAAATAACAGATCCATGCTGTGGAACTTACCTACTTCTGCTAAAATAATGAACCTCACACTCCTCTCAACACCTCAAAAAGTGAGGTCCTGGTGTGAGGGCCGTGCCCCACACTCTGCATGGACAGAAAGAAAGGTGCATAAAGGCACTGCCATCTGACCCTTCCTGGAGTGGTCAGCCTCCTTATAGTCTGAGATGACATTCAGGATGTGGAAAGAGGGACTATGCTCAGGAGACTGGAAAAAATAGATCGCAGTTTGACTAGGAGATCACACATAAATATATGTGGGCTGTGCCCAGGCTGTCCCACAAGAGAAGAATTTGGCATGTGTTGAAGATGGGCCAACACACAGGTATTGGATGGTTTCCAGGCATTATTGTTTCTGTAAGCAACACCAACAGAAAGATATTGGATCCCCAGCAGTTGTCATGCAAAATCATTCTCAATCCATTTCATCCTCACGAGAACTGTTGCCCTCCACCTCACCTTCACAAGAGACGGTGATAGGAAGATCATGACTAACTGGGGAGAGTTTTTGACTCAAGCTGAGTTTTAGGAAAGGAGACACATCGGATTGACATAGCTGTGTCAGAATGGCTGATAAACAGAACTGCACAGAGCACTGAAAGTTAGAAGCACATCACAGAGAATTTTACTGACATTGGAAAAGCTACAAACACCATGCATGAGAGGGACATATTGTGGGGGAAGGTGGAGGAAAGGAGAAAAGAGATGGCTGGGCTGGTTTGTGAGTTCCCATTGCCCTGTGCTTAAGTGCCCAGTGTTGCTTAAATACAAACCAGCCACAAGGAGCATGGCTCTCCGTGAGAGCTCTTGTCCAAGCTGTGACACAGAAAGGAAACCTGAGCTGGAGCAGGGTCTGGCCTGGGCACTTTGAAGTGATTTCTTTCAGTAAGGAAATAATTTCCTTTGTCTGTACATGTTCAGGAAAACTGCCTCATTGGAGACTGTTCTCAGGACATTTGGATCATAATTGTTTTGTCCAGAAAAGCTCCATGACTGGAAATGAAAAAAAATATTATAAATGGTAGGGAAAAAAAAAAGACTCCTTGTGAATATATATTACATCCATATGTGGAGGGACAAGAAAAGGAATCAGGGCTCAGTTAAAACCACAGTCAGGGTCTCATTCTGCCCTCAGCTACTCTAGGTTTACCCCACTACCAACACAAAGACAAGCCCCAGCTGAAGGAATATGGGGGCATCTGTAGCCAGCCCTCTCCCTGGTAAACACCAGTGGGTTTTGTTTGGTGCAGTGACATTTGGAGTTTCAAAATATGCATTTTTGTGACATCTCTGCACTGTGAGGAGATCAGAAAGCAGCAACAAAGACAGACACAGGACATATATTTAGAGGCGCTTTGCCAGGACAGAGAGGAGAAGGGTCACCTGGTCATGGATGTAAAGAGGCAGCAGATGCTGCCAGGGCTCAAGTTTCTTTTCTTTCTGTCTGTTTCAACAGGCTTGTTGTTCCTCTTCCCTGCCAGCAAGAGTCCAGGAGCATTTGTTCCCTCTCCCCTGTAACCCAGTGCCCTGCTGAATGCAGGTGGGACAATGAGCAGCAGGCCTGTACCGTGGCCTCCTCTGGGATGCCAAAGCCCTCATCCCACTTGGGTCCCAACCTGGGTCCCTCACGTGTGCGTAACTTCTACTGCAGTTGGTGCAAGTGTTATGTCTGTGGGATTAGCTGTGTCCCTAGGAGATTCCTAGTATTTTCTTTCCTCACATTCTTCACACTGGAATATTTAATAGAGTCATAAAGATCCGGTGTCCAAGAGACCGTTCCCCTTCCAGAGCAGGATCTCTCCCCCCAGTGCACTTGCCAACATGCTGTCCAGTCCAATTTCAAGTGAGTCAAATGTTGGTGTTTCCATCCTTGCCTGGAAGACAATTCCGCTGCTCAGTCAGTCCAAGCCATTAGGAACATTTTCCTGATATTCAGCCTAAATACTCTTTCTCAAATTTATCCCATTGCTCCAGGGATTCATGTTACTGAGGAGATGGTCTCATACTTAAATCTCCTGCTGTGCCTTTCCCTGGGCAGAAGGGAAGGGAAGGGAAGGTGCGGGAAG